>NC_065920.1:45029802-45240499 GCF_024586455.1 Bactrocera neohumeralis | reverse complement strand
TTCCTGAGATATAGTTTTTGGTCCATAAGTGGGCGAGGCCACGCCCATTTTCAATTTTTTAAAAAAGTCTGGGTGCAGCTTCCTTCTGCCATAGCTTCCGTAAAATTTAGTGTTTCTGACGTTTTTTGTTAGTCGGTTAACGCACTTTTAGTGATTTTCAACATAACCTTTGTATGGCAGGTGGGCGTGGTTATTATCCGATTTCCTCCATTTTTGAACTGTATATGGAAATGCCTGATGAAAACGACTCCATAGAGTTTGGTTGACATAGCTATAGTAGTTTCCGAGATATGTAAGTATAAAAAACTTAGTAGGGGGCGGGGCCATGCCCACTTTTCCAAAAAAATTACGTCCAAATATGCCCCTCCCTAATGCGATCCTTTTGTGCCAAATTTCACTTTAATATCTTTATTTATGGCTTAGTTATGACACTTTATAGGTTTTCGGTTTTCGCCATTTTGTGGGCGTGGCAGTTGGCCGATTTTGCCCATCTTCGAACTTAACCTTCTTATGGAGCCAAGAAATACGTGTACCAAGTTTCATCACGATATCTCAATTTTTACTCAAGTTACAGCTTGCACGGACGGACAGACAGACATCCGGATTTCGACTCTACTCGTCACCCTGATCACTTTGGTATATATAACCCTACATCTGACTCTTTTAGTTTTAGGACTTACAAACAACCGTTATGTGAACAAAACTATAATACTCACCTTCGCAACTTTGTTGCGAGAGTATAAAAATGAAACCCGTTTTCCGTTGTCACGGCATCACGGCATCACGCGTGAATGGCTGGACCGATTTCACTAATTCTTTCTTTGTTGTATTCGTTATTATTAGGAGAAGGTTCTTATGTAAAAATTACGAAGGTTTCCGGAAAACGCCTAAAAACAGTCCTTTTCTTTTCCCATACAAGCTTTTTATTTTGTATATATGTACATATGTACATATGTAAGTAAAAATGAATGTTTGTTTGTTAGTAACGCTAAGGCTCGAGAACGGCGAAATCAATCTTCATGAAATGTTCAGAAGTTGTTCGCTGTAGAAATAAAAAAAAAAACTTTTCACAAGAAAAAGTCGAAAAATTGGAAATTTCCAAAAATTTACTTTTTTCATACAATTATTTTTTCTTTTGTTTTTCAATATTTTGATTTGTAAATTATTTGAATCGTTCAATTTCGGTCTCTTGCTCTTTTATTCCGGCTATTTAAAAAAAATTTTGAAAATTATTCAGTGAAAACTTTATGTGTGTTTCAAACGAAGTGATCAATTACAGATTGAAATTTGTTACGAAGCCACGAAGAGGTCCCGCTAATATCGGTCGGTGTTCTTTTTGCCATCAACGCCAAGGCATATGAACGAGTACTCCCAGGATGCGATGACATACGTGTGGAATTATGGATCGGGGACAATCAGCAAGCGATCGTCACGTTGTCACAGCACGACTTTTCAAACAACATTCGGTTTGTATGTCTAACAATAAATGCACGAAACACTATCCACTTGCTTATCTTTCGGAATCGCAAACTGGAAATGATGGATATTCACTCTATCGTCGTAGCTCATCAGACGACCATACAACTTAGAGTGGTGAATATCGAAGTTGACAACATATGGATCGTACTATATTCGCCACTGTTGTCTAATTCACATTCAAATCTCATGTCAATTTTTGATATTGTAGTTTGGTGAAATCGATCAAATATGTTTAAGTCACCAAAGGATGCAAGATGGCGGTTGTTGGTCTTGAACGATACGGTCGAACTACAATAAAGCGCTTTGTAGGATATTTACCTTTGCAATTCATGAACGTTTTCCGACTGTTGTGCGTCTCGCACTTAATTTGGAGAATGGCCAAAGGGTGTACTTCAACCCAGAGAATATAGTGCAGCCAGTGGAAACACCGCCAGCAACAAAATTACGCAGAAAGGAAGGCCAACCAGTAGATTGACATCCAGGTGTGTTCGGATGAATACTGCTTCGAATACTTTCAGAGCTGGAGTGTTTGTCATCCATCCTTCTTCTTAATTGGACAACATGACAACAGCGCGCCAGTAATTGGATATTCCAGCGTAGGTCCTTCCAACGGAGTGGAGGTCTGTCTTTTAATTCGCTGAACTATGTCAATGTCGTCATATATCTCGTACAGCTCATCGTTCCATCGGATGCGATATTCGCCGTGGCCAATGCGCAAAGGACCATAAATCTTTCGCAGAATTTTTCTCTCGAAAACTCGTAACGTCGACTCATCGGTTGCTGTCATCGCCCAAGCCTCTGCACCATATAGCAGGACGGGAATTATGAGCGACTTATAGAGTTTTGCTTTTGTTCGTCGAGAGAGGACTTTACTTTTCAATTGCCTACTCAGTCCGAAGTAGCACCTGTTGGCAAGAGAAATCCTGCGTTGGATTTCCAGGCTGATATTATTAGTGGTGTTAATGCTGGTTCCTAAATAGACGAAATTATCTACAACTTCAAAGTTATGACTGTCAACAGTGACGTGAGAGCCAAGTCGCGAGTGCGACGACTGTTTGTTTGATGACAGGAGATATTTCGTTTTGCCCTCGTTCACTACCAGACCCATTTTCTGTGCTTCCTTGTCCAGCCTAGAGAAAGCAGAACTAATGGCGCGGGTGTTGAGGCCGATGATATCAATATCGTCGGCATACGCCAACAGCTGTACACTCTTATAGAAGATGGTACCTTCTCTGTTTAGTTCTGCAGCTCGAACTATTTTCTCCAGAAGCAGGTTGAAGAAGTCGCACGATAGGGAGTCGCCTTGTCTGAAACCTCGTTTGGTATCGAACGGCTCGGAGAGGTCCTTCCCGATCCTGACGGAGCTTTTCGTGTTGTTCAACGTCAGTTTACACAGCCGTATTAGTTTTGCGGGGATACCAAATTCAGACATCGCGGCATAAAGGCAGCTCCTTTTCGTGCTGTCGAAAGCAGCTTTGAAATCGACGAAGAGGTGGTGTGTGTCGATTCTCCTTTCACGGGTCTTTTCCAAGATTTGGCGCATGGTGAATATCTGGTCGGTTGTTGATTTTCCAGGTCTGAAGCCACACTGATAAGGTCCAATCAGTTTGTTGACGGTGGGCTTTAATCTTTCACACAATACGCTCGATAGAACCTTATATGCGATGTTGAGGAGGCTTATCCCACGGTAGTTGGCGCAGATTGTGGGGTCTCCTTTTTTATGGATTGGGCATAGCACACTTAAATTCCAATCGTTGGGCATGCTCTCGTCCGACCATATTTTACAAAGAAGCTGATGCATGCTCCCTATTAGTTCTTCGCCGCCGTGTTTGAATAGCTCGGCCGGTAGTCCGTCGGCCCCTGCCGCTTTGTTGTTCTTGAGGCGGGCAATTGCTATTCGAACTTCTTCATGGTCGGGTAATGGAACGTCTGCTCCATCGTCATCGATTGGGGAATCGGGTTCTCCTTCTCCTGGTGTTGTGCGTTCACTGCCATTCAGCAGGCTGGAGAAGTGTTCCCTCCATAATTTAACTATGCTCTGGGCATCAGTGACTAGATCACCTTTGGGGGTCCTACAAGAGTATGCTCCGGTCTTGAAACCTTCTGTAAGCCGCCGCATTTTTTCGTAGAATTTTCGAGCATTACCCCTGTCGGCCAGCTTATCAAGCTCTTCGTACTCACGCATTTCGGCCTCTTTCTTCTTCTGTCTGCAAATGCGTCTCGCTTCCCTCTTCAACTCTCGGTATCTATCCCATCCCGCACGTGTAGTGGTCGATCGTAACGTTGCGAGGTAGGCAGCCTGTTTTCTCTCCGCTGCGACACGGCACTCTTCGTCGTACCAGCTGTTCTTTTGCACTTTCCGAAAACCAATGGTTTCGGTTGCAGCTGTACGTAAGGAGTTTGAAATGCCGTCCCACAGTTCCCTTATACCGAGTTGTTGACGAGTGCTCTCAGAGAGCAGGAGTGCAAGCCGAGTAGAGAATCGTTCGGCTGTCTGTTGTGATTGCAGCTTTTCGACGTCGAACCTTCCTTGTGTTTGTTGGCGTGCGTTTTTTGCTGCACAGAGGCGAGTGCGAATCTTAGCTGCAACAAGATAGTGGTCCGAGTCGATGTTAGGACCTCGGAGCGCACGCACATCTAAAACACTGGAGACGTGTCTTCCATCTATCACAACATGATCGATCTGGTTGGTAGTTTTTCGACCCGGAGACAGCCAGGTAGCTTGATGAATCTTCTTGTGCTGGAATCTAGTACTACAGATAACCATATTTCGGGCCCCGGCGAAGTCAATCAGCCTCAACCCATTTGGGGATGTTTCGTCGTGGAGGCTGAATTTACCGACCGTAGTGCCAAATATACCTTCTTTGCCCACCCTGGCGTTAAAGTCGCCAAGCACGATTTTGACATCGTGGCGGGGGCAGCTCTCATAAGCGCGCTCCAAGCGCTCATAGAAGGCATCTTTGGTCACATCGTCCTTCTCTTCCGTCGGGGCGTGGGCGCAAATCAGCGATATGTTGAAGAACCTCGCTTTGATGCGGATTGTGGCTAGACGTTCATTCACCGGAGTGAATGATAGTACTCGGCGACGGAGTCTCTCTCCCACCACGAATCCAACACCAAACTTGCGCTCCTTTATATGGCCACTGTAGTAAATGTCACAAGGACCTACTCGTCTCTGTCCTTGTCCCGTCCATCGCATTTCTTGGACGGCGGTGATGTCAGCCTTTATTTTTGCGAGGACATCAACCAGCTGGGCAGCGGCACCTTCCCAATTAAGGGTCCGGACATTCCAGGTGCATGCCCTTAAATCGTAGTCCTTATTCCGTTTGCCATGGTCGTCATCAAAAGGGGGGTCTCTCATCCGAGGCTGTTTTAACATTTTCATTGGTATTGTTTTCTTACGTGGCGGGTCCCAAGCCCAGCGCACAACCCTTGTAGGGAATGTTTCGCCTTCTCACTTTAGCTCGCCTTCGAACGGATGTTCTTAGGCTACCCAGAGGATACTTGGTCAAAGACCGGAAGTAGTGAGCTGCTTGAGCCATGTGTAAAAGAATCGTTTCTGGCCACTCCCAAGTGAATGGCGATCAGAGAACTTTCCTCACTTGCGTGAACTTCTACACATGACTCCATCCTTTTTTTAGAAGCAAGCCAGCAAAATATGTACGATGCGGTGCAAATGAAGTTCGCACAGAGTGCACGCACAATTTTAGCTGCCAAAAATTCCGGTGTTGTTGACTTAAACTGGAAGATTTAAAGTCAAATTCCAGGAGACTTGCGCTCATACAAATCGATCGATCGTCTTGACAAAGAGACGAAGCCGCGAATTATCAAGTGGAATTTCTAAGTGCTTTGGAGAGGCTTGGTATGACACCGCATTATTTGCGTCTCAAAGTTGGATCTGTCGTTTTTATGTTTCGCGATCTTCAAGCACCGAAACTGTGTAATGCAACCTGACTGATTGTAACGTAGCTACCTTATAAAATGGGGCAGAATGCTTGACTCTACGAATTCCTCTGAGCTCCAACGATTTGCTATTTCAGTTCAAACCTTTTCAGTTTTCAAATAGTTCTACAATTTTCCATATCAGTTACAACGAATTCCGTTTCCAGTGAAAATTGCATTTAAGATGAGAATCAATAAGACACAAGGATAGTCGCTAGAAGTGTGGGGCATAAATTTGGAAATGCTATGTTTATCACACGGCCGGATATATGTACGTGGCGTGCTCACGAGTTGGAAAACCATCTTTTAAAAAATGTTGTTTATCAAGCTGCGTTACATTAAAAAAAAAATGAAGTGATAAATTCAACTTTCTTTTCATTTCAAAACACATAATTTCGCGCAGGACAACGCCTGCGGGGTCAGCTAGTATACACATATACTTTTATTTGCTTAATAAAAACACAGAGAATATTTATATTTCTATAATACATACTTATGCTATATAAATTACATTACTCATATCTATGGCTTACACCTAATATTATTATACTAAGTTACATTAATATTGAATCTCACTTATGTATATCTACATATATAACATATCTATTTTCTAAAACTTAAAAATAGTCCCTCATGATCGCTATATGGTGTTTGATATGTGATACATGAGGTCATTGCTGGATCCATGCTTGTTCATACCCAATCTATTGCTGTTTTGTTGTGGCGGCGTGTCCAATGCAGATTGAAATCCCAACTGTTGTAATCGACCCTCTAAATCGTCAGATGCTGTGAGGCGACATATGTTAAAGTCTCCAAGGACTACCTACTAATGGTCCATTAAACTGCTGATTTATCTGACGGATATTATTTACCACTAGCTCTCTTAATTCTGGCAGTCTACACGTGGGGTTCCTGTACACAGGTGATAAAGAAACTGTCGAATTGTTTACGTATAATAGTTGGTTAACGTTTGCTGAACCTATTGGAAATTCTTCTTGATAAAGCCCAAGTCTAAGCAAAGCACAGAATATCAGCAGAGCAAATCAGTTTATCAGATCTACATAAAATTCGCAATATGCTTATTTAGACTCCTTACATTTTGGTAATAAATATCCAGGCGTTGTTCCGATTTTTCGTCTAAAAATCTGTAACATATCGGCAACGCACGTTCTATCCTCAATTTATTAAGTTGAGTTTTAATGGGATCCTGCTGTCCAAATGGGTTCGGAGGAGAAAATTTCCCGATTATATATAATTCATTGGCATTTATGACTCTGCTACATCCTACATATAAAGCTGACCTGCTAACTCTACCCTTTAGAGTCTAGATGAACCGCAACTTGAGCACATGTTCCACCTTGGCTTTTATGTATCGTGATGGCTTCTACTACGTCTACGTTCTATGGTTATTTGTTCATTTCGCTTGTATTGGAATGATCGGACCACGCTCATGATTGGTGTCCAATCTGCATTGCGACTATGAGGCTGCTTGGAACGTACAAAGCTTCCAACTCTTGATTCTGCGAATTTCATCCATAGTCGCACCACTGTGCTTTCAGGTCCATGTCATTCGGTATGCACCTGCATTAGTTCCCCTGTAGCACAATTTACTAATCAACTCGTGCTTATGTTGACTGTTACCATATATATTATTTAATCGATGTTTTAAGCTGCAATGTATGAGGTATTCCCTGCGTTTCTGATGGCTTGAAACCCTTCACAGCTTCTAATATGTTTGCCCTGCTGCGTTCTGTTAAGGAACTTGACTTAATTGTATCCTTCGTAGTCGAAATGAACTCGTCGGTCAACGTGTTCGCTAGTTTTGTTGTATTCAAATTATTTGCTCCAACATTTGAATAAAATAAATGGATGGCTTTGTTGGGTATCTCGTTAGAGGTCTTTTATCTATATCTTTTATGGTATTGTGTCTTATTTCCCTCTGACATGTTGTTTAAAGCGATGGCAAATTCTTGATCTTCACGCTGACGCATCATTTCGGTAAGCTCAAAGTATCGAAATTGATCCCAAAGCGGGGTTCCTGTAATTGCACTGTAATGATCATTGCCATTCGGCGCAAATATCCATCGATCTCCTACTGGTGGCAACGGTTTTAAGTCACCAAACACGATAATTGGAATGCCTCCAAAGTAAGCACTGCTCCTAAAAATTTGCTTTAGCCTACAATCTAAATACGCAAACATCTTTGCTCCAACCATTGAAATTTCATCAATTATTATAAGCCTAATATCTATGAGATTAGCATGAATAGTGTTCAATGTGTCACTATTGAGGGGCCGAAGATCGGCGGAGGACTGGTTGACGGGGAGTGAAAAAACGGAATGACGTGTTAGACCTCTAATTCCAAACGCTGCTTTGCCAGTGGGTGCACCTTGGTTGTTTCGGGGTTAGTTCCTGGTACACTGTTAGCGCGCAATGTCAACGACTGATATACATATACTAAGTTGTTATAAACCGGGTTTTGCCCACTCCAACACCACCTCCGACATACTCGTAGAAGATTTTCTTCTTACTGACATTGTGCATTACATGAGCAAAATATTCCCTCTGCTTGTTGTTAAGTGATTGTACCATTGCCAGTAAATCTCATTCTAATATTAGAGGTGGTAGTTTAATTAATCGAACCGCCTCTTCCACATTATTGTTGTCCTCGTGAAAAACATTAACATCTCCTACTTGCTCTGGAACAGCTAGAGCTCTGAATTCGGGATCCAAAAGTTGAGAGGCAGCTCTCTCATCAGCTATTTCTTCCGCTGAAACATGCAGGTTTTCCAGAATCCGTTCAAGCTCGTTGGATAAAAATTTGTCATATTTGAGCTTATTCTGCTCAATTTGCTCTTTGTGTGCGTTGCAAACACTCTGGACATCATTACTTAAGAGCTCGGCCTCCTCATTTCTCCATGGGTGAAACATCATGGCAGTTTCTCTGAAGAAATCAACTCTTGAATTTTCAACGCTACAACGTTTCCAGCGCAGAATAAGTGCTTGCTTCCTTTTCCTTAAAAATCCTGATCCATCTTTTAATGCCATTGGAGGTGCAGCTGTCATGTCATCCTCGTATTCTACCTCATTGTAGTCTTCATTATTAAAAGAAATATTCCTACTTGTTTTGGAAAATCTGAACCATGCTGCAAAATCTGCTAAGCATAGTTCTTCCAATTGATCGGGCCTTTGAGAGTAGTGCTCCAGTACACTCGGTACATACATATATATGTCCGTAGAATTCTCCTGTAAAGCATCCAATTCACGCCTGGGCTTTAGCATCCTTACTCAATTATTTGGATGTGATGTATTTATAAATATCTCCCCATTACTCGCTTCCGATAAATGCAGTCCCAAAATATTATAAGCTGCTTCTTGAGCCGATATTTCCGAACCGTTTACAAATTTGTTTCCGATGTGCTGCAGTTTTCTTTTAATGGAGAAATTCTCAGCATTTATTTCCTCCATGGCTTGTCTCAGTAGTGTTGATACCCCTCTATTGGATTTATTTATATAATTAATTATATAGCTGCAGCAAGCGTTGGCGTCCAAAATGAATTGAATATCCATACTTGCTCTTGCTAGACTCATCCGCCAAAAAATTTTCAAAGCAGTTCAACCGTATTGTTTTTTCTTCTGCGAGATCCATCAGAGTTAATAGTTCCTGTATTTTTAGAAATTGAAGTTTGTGTTGCTCAATACCTACCTCATTCTCCAAGCGGAAAAGAATTTCTGTCCGCGGCTTAGGCGGATATGGTATGTTGAATCGGCACACTTGTTTTCCATGCAGGTCTCTTAGACAAGCTCCACCATGTCTGTGTTTTTGGTACTGAATAAATTCCTATAAGTTCAAATCATCCCCACCAGTCGTAATGTGTCGGTCGATGAAGGTTCCAACTTCAGTTGTATTGATGATTCCATCACTTTCCAATTGCGGTGCATCGCTTAACCAGAACATGCCATGACAATGTAGTGATTCCCTATGCTGAAATTCAATTCTGTAATAGTAACGGACTACTAAATGTACTCCAAACAGTCCATTTTGTAACAATTTCAGCATTTGGCGGAATCGATTGTCGAAATATCTGGAACATGTAACTGGATCTGTCCTTATCAGTCTTGCCTTTTCAGAACTTGATAGGGCGCTGGCCTCTTCTTCCGAAATGTCGACTTTATCTACTAGTTTCTTTAATATGACCAACAGATCCGGCCATTTTGTCTCTGCAGCTGACATTGTTAAACTTTTTTCTTTTCAGCCTCCCAATGTGCAGGAGAGGATCGAAGTCCTTTAAGTATATGATAGCCGTCATCATGCTGGATAAGGTTGCTGACAAAGTTTTCATCCCTCACATTTGCAGCAGTTAAATTTCTTGATCCAGATTTGTCTGGATTCAAATAGAAATAGCATTTTTGATGCGCTCCAACTCGTAGAACTTATAAATATACAAAAGCACGTCCACACGCACGCAACGTCGATCATAGCGCATAGCGTCATATTTCAGATTGCGCAATTTTGCTATAAGTTGTCGTGGATGTCCTATTCTTTCCACAGTAAATTGTTGGATACTGAGCATCATCGTCGGTATAACGTCCCTTGGGCCCTGGTGCCATTGCAACCTGTTCAATCGTTCTGTTTTCAACGGGTTCATTGTCCATCAAAGTTTCCTGGCCACCTGTATTTAATACCTCTTCCATTTCCTGTACATTTTCCTGACGGGCATTAAGCAGGTCTCTTACTGCTGCCTCATCTGCAGGATCCGCAATAAATGGCATAGTTTTTTCGTTCCCTACATTTGCCAGCCAATCACTTGACATTTGAATGTTGTGCTTGACGTAGAGCTCTGTACCCAACAGATAATAAAGAAGGGCTAAGTTTGGGTATAAGCTGATTCATGGGCTTGATTATGGTATAGCACACATTTGTTCATCAATAACCAATCTTTGGTCTATGGTGACAGAACCATGTGTTTTACCTAAATAATTGATAACAAGCCTTATCATGGAATATCTATCATGTTCAAAAAGATCCCGGGGTAAATGTTTCTCATTATTTTTAAAATGGTGGCATCTGCGGATGGTCTCAAATCTGTTGTTTGTTATTAGTTTTTTTATTGGTTCAAAACCAACTTTATCTGCCCAATAGAAGCCCACGTTATGATATTTTATCACTGACATGGATAAAAAAATAGCTACGAATTTCCTCACCTCTATTTCATTGACTTTTAAAGGTTTTTGAATATAATGTAACAATGCATAGAGATTAGACCTTTCCACGATTTTTTATCAGTTCCGGTGTTATAAAATATGAAAAAATATATAGGCAGTGTCCAGTACCTGAATGAACTTTTAATTCTGGTGGATACGTAAGCATGCCTTGAAAAGATGTTTGACCTGCAATCAAAATATTTATTTTCTTTTTCCATATAAGCCTCTTGATACTTTTACGTCAACTGGCTTGACTTGTTGAGGGATATGGGTTTTCAAGCTCTTCGTCTTGATCGTCTTTCACGAGACTGCAACATTATCTTTGTTGCTATTTTGTTTTAAACGAAGCGAAAAGTCTTCGTTTTCGTCTTCATTAATATCCAACATCACAAAATGTGCATAGAGTTGCAGATCTACAACTAACAAAGGAATACACAAACACCAGATTCATGACTAAACGAGTTGTTAATGTCGTCGAAATTATCTGTTTGGGGAATGACCGATTTTTGGATCAAACAATTTGTTTAAATCATTATGAATTATTCTTTTTCCTTAAAGCTTTAGCTCAACGTGCGACGCTCAATAAAAATAAAATGTTATTTTTAATTGTAAAAGCAGACCTAAAAATGAGAATCTATTTTTGGTGTATGATAAAGACTTGAAGGTTGTTTGGTTTCAACGAAGCGGCGCTTTCCGTCGTTTTCTTCCAAGCTGAATTTAACTACAAGTATACATCCCATATCGAAATCGCCTGCTATTTCACTTCTAGGTCTACATCTAAGGTTAATTATTAAACACGAGCACTAATTTCATATTATTTATACAATTAAATGTCGTTGCGCTCACCAATTCTGTTTGTTTTTGGATTGATGCACAATTACAACAAAATAATGTTACCATTCAGTAGCCACTTGCTCACAATGCCTGCCACGCTGATGTTTGGTCTTTTGGCCTTAATTCGGTGTATTTAATACTCCGCGCATTGCCATCACGTGAATCGACGCAATTTATAGCGCTATTTATTGGAAATGCTATAGCGCTTACATCAACAACAACCAGCATTACGAGAGCGGTACGATAAGAACTTAGCTTTCTTCAGAAGAGTGAAAATTTGAGAAAAATTTCGGTCTATTTCACAACTTAATCACCGTTTAGATGAATACACTTGACCCAGTGATTTTCTAACTTCTTTAATCTCTCTGAAAATTATGTTTTTTGTGGATCCTCAAAGTGAGTTTCCAACAAAATTAAAAATTCTCAAATTTCTGCACAGATAATTTCTTATTTCGGAAAGTTCCAGTTCAACGTTAATCATTAGACCAATATTTA
Organism: Bactrocera neohumeralis; assembly: GCF_024586455.1. Lineage (NCBI taxonomy): Eukaryota > Metazoa > Arthropoda > Insecta > Diptera > Tephritidae > Bactrocera > Bactrocera neohumeralis. The sequence continues at coordinate 45,228,544 of NC_065920.1, read as the reverse complement.
CATATGGAGCACTGGTTTGGTGGACAGCATTAAATAAGCAATCCAACATCAGGCAGTTATTTAGTAACGTGGCAAAACTTTCTGTCATAAGAATTAAGGAGGTTGGAGGTTGTAACAGGAAGAGTTATGAACTAAAACAAGGATGGCTTTAAGCTCACTTGCATTTTCGGCAACGAAAAAGCAGACGAGTTGGCTAAGTCAGAAACTATAGACAAATGCGAAGCAGAGACAATACCGTGTTGGCTAAGAACGACCAAGAGGGAGTTCAATAAGAAATTTGAACAAGCAGCTCAAAATAGGTGGCGATCTACATCCAAATACAGAATAACGAAATTATAATAAAACAAAAATTGAGGACTTACTACATAGATCTAGGAAAAGTATATACAGACTTATAGCTACCGTAACGGGGCACTGGCCATATGGATAACTTGCACTAAAAATGGCTTTGCCCTATAATAGCCTTAACTGCAAACTCGAAGGGAGTAAGGAAATAGTTCTTCATTTACTCTGTGAGTGCCCAGCTTTATCACAAATCAGACATCAAAGTGTTGGAATTTATTAAATACCAAACCTTGAATTTCTATCTACAAAAAGCATTACGGAGATGGGAGTTTCATTGAGGGCACCAAATGATTTGAACACAATAATGAAACGTGATGGCAAGAAAAGGTCATACGATAATATATCAAAATGGAGCTAAGAACGCTAATTCAGCCCGAAGAGCAGCACTCCTATCTACCTATCAGGAAAAAAAAAGAAAGGAAGAGCAATTTTTTCGATCGCGCTAGTTGTCCAGAGAGAGCCACCACGACATACACCGCACCAACAGCTTTTTCATGCCCAACATATCTTGACAATTTTTGAAGAACCTTTAAAAGGAAAATAGTCACTATATTCGGCACCCCAGCGCTCTTTCAATTCACTTCGCGAATAGTCAAATCATCGAATGACATTGTTGTTTTTCCATTTTTCTTAAATTAGCGGACACTGTAGCTTCACCGGCGTTGAAAACAAAACTACGAGTCCGATTAGATCGAACGTAGCATTGTAGGACAACAAATTTCTCCTGCGATAGTAGCGTCATTGGGCGGTAAGTCTAAGTCATTATTGGATCGCCCTCGTAGATCCTGTTCAGTTACCCTCGCATCTCCACGCTTGCTGCGTGTTGTTATGCGCGCTATTAGCTTTGGCAACCCTATGGGGGTAAGCGTGTGCTATCTGCTTTTGGGGATTTTACGATTGGCGATTTGTGTGCTTGTTTTGGAATTTTACGCACTAATGCAAAATAAATGCGTATCGCAATTGCAAAGTGATATTCATGAGTGTGCACAGACAAACAAACAGACGGACATACATAAGTACATAAGTACGCTTCTCGGTAATGCATGCATGCATTGGCTGTTGCTGTGCACTTGAAACTGTGTCTGTTTGTTCTTGTTGTTGCCTTTATTTTGTTTTGCGCCCAACAACAGTTATCAGACACCAGCAGACCGCCAAAACATTTCCGCCACACGTTTACCCCGCTTTCAGCAGTCGGGCTGGCATTCATACGCGTTGCGTATACCGCGACCAAACAGTGCGTAAATTACACGCTGCTATTTTAGCGCATTTCGGCGTCCGCTGCATTTCCACACTGGTACATGTGTGTGGGTGTGTGTTTATTGCGGTCAGTTATCGTGGGCGCGAGTTGAGCCAATGGCTAATCGATCGCTTGTGCTGCGCATTTAAATTCAATTTCAACGCAATTTTCAGCCGCAAAGTATCATGGAGAATTACCCGTTATATATGCATACATACTTACCTACATATATGTATGTATGTTCATAGGTACAACTGTATACTCGTATATCCCGGTAGTAAATATTATTGAAGAGCTCAACACTGATTATAGCAAATTAAGCGCTTTTGATAGCGATTTTGAGGCTTTAATTTTAAATGTTTATTAAAAAGAGAGCTTTCAGAGAGTCCAATGGAGGTATCATAAAATTAATACACATAAGAATGTATGTATGATAACACCGTAAGTATAGTAGATACCAAAAACCAGGAATGGTGTTCCATCATCACCCTTACGGGTAACGCATATCGACAGTGACTCGCCAGAAGCTCCGGGAGCTAAAGGAGCATTATGAAATATGTAGCATACCAAATTGCAATAAGTGTTTTAATAAAACTTAGTGAAGACTTCAAGCATCCGGAATATTGCAGTATCTTCCACCGGGAGGTCCTTGCGGTCAGCAAATTGACTAAGAACCCGAAGAAAACCACCAATGCATTTTACTCACACGGGCTCGGACGGACTGTAGGATGGTTGTTGGCATATTCACAGGTATCCACTTACTGACGAGCCAGATGGGCATTACATAAAGTGCAAAGAAGTAAGCATGAGAGACACTCTAGAAAACCTCCTCTTTTCCTGTACATCGTTATTTAGAACTCGTCTTAGATATCTAGCAGCTTCGTAGTCCAAGGAACTATATGAGGTATTAAAATTAGAAAACCGGAGAGTGGAACTTTAATCCGCTAAACATAACCTACTCCCAACTCAAGACTCTCCTACGGAACCACTGTCTAAGTATTACTTCGTGGGAGGGACATTTAAGTCTCCTCTATTGTGCGGACTGACGGACGCCTAATCTTCTGGAAAAGTCTCAGTTTCATCAATATGAATGCTGAGGTTTCACTGACAGCTTTCCATTTACCAGTTGACTGACACAAATAACTTACACTGAGTGGGGTTTTTAGTTTTTCCCTTTTATTTGAAAATCGAAGACAATAAAATAATACATGTTCAGAGTCTTCCATATATTCTGTACACGTCGGACTGTTTCGACTAATATCATTGTGGAATCGGAAAAGGTAGCTTCTAAAGCACCCATGTCCACTAAGTATTTGGGTCAGATAAAAGTCTAGGTCCCCATGTCGTCTGTCTATCCACGAGTGGATGTCCGGTATCAGTCGGTGGGTCCAACGCCCTTTGGATGAGGAATTCCACCGCTCCTGCCACATTTTAATGCTTTTGTTCCTCTCCTCTGTCTTTGCCAATACTGTTTTAGGCGCTGATAGATGATATAAACGCTCGAGTTCATCTCCCTGGATGTCAATGGGCGGCATGCTGGCTAGTACTTCAGCAGCGTCGGTTGATATAGCACTTATTATTCGAATTGCAGAAAGCCTAGGCACTGCAATTATTTCCTTAACATACGCTTTTATATTCATTGCCTGTATCCATACTGATGCTGCATACAGTATTGCGGAGCTCATTGCTTTCGCTATTAAAAATCGCCGGCTGGAACGCACCCAGCTTCTATTGGTCATCACTCTCGATAGAGCTTTATAAACTTTGTTTGCTTTGCCGGAAGAATACGCCAGGTGTTCCTTAAATTTTAATTTGAAATCCAATATTACTTCCTGTTACTTCAATTGCGGCTGTGAAGTAATCTAACCCTCCCCTATTTTGAGCTCTATTCGTTCTTCTACTTTCTTGGTGCTTATGAGTAGAACTTCTGTTTTGTTCTCCGCCAGTTCCAGACTCACAGAAGAAAACCATTGACGTAGACCGTTTAAGCACTCATTGCATTTATTTCTTAGGTCAACTAAGTGTTTGGCCTCAACACCCGCGCCGTTAGTTCTGCTTTCTCCAGACTGGACAAGGAAGCAATGCAAATGGGGCTGGCAGTGAACGAAGGCAAGACGAAATATCTCCTGTCATTAAACAAACAGTCGTCGCACTCGCGACTTGTCTCTCACGTCACTGTCGACTGTCATAACTTTGAAGTTATAGATAATTTCGTCTATCTTGGAACCAGTGTAAACACCACCAACAATGTCAGCCTGGAAATCCAACGCAGGATAACTCTTGCCAACGGGTGCTACTTCGGACTGAGTAGGCAATTGAGAGGTAAGTCCTCTCTCAACGAACAAAGACCAAACTCTATAGGTCACTAATAATTCCCGTCCTGCTATATGGTGCAGAGGCCTGGACGATGACAACAACTGATGAGTCGACGTTGCGAATTTTCGAGAGAAAAGTTCTGCGAAAGATTTATGGTCCTTTGCGCGTTGGCCACGGCGAACATCGCATTCGATGGAACGATGCGCTGTATGAGATATATGACGACATTGACATAGTTCAGCGAATTAAAAGACAACGGCTACGCTGTCTAGGTCATGTTGTCCGAATGGACGAAAACACTCCAGCTCTGAAGGTATTCGACGCAGTACCCGCCGGGGGAAGCAGAGGAAGAGGAAGACCTCCACTCCGTTGGAAGGACCAAGTGGAGAAGGACTTGGCTTCGCTTGGAATATCCAATTGGCGCTACGTAGCGAAAAGAAGAAACGACTGGCGCGCTGTTTTTAACTCGGCTATAATCGCGTTAGCGGTGTCTACGCCAATAAAGAAGAAGAATAAGTGTTTGACCACTGCTAACACCATGAGATCGTCCGCTATTAGTTTCACGTCTATTGGTTGCTGTCTTCTTAGCACGCCCTAATAGTGGGCCCAACATTGAGTCTTGGAGTACTCCACTCGAGGTGGAGTAGCTACTTTTGTCTTTATCCGTATCAAAAGTCAGACTCAGGGGCGAGTATTTCATCAAGAGCTTTGATTAAGTGTGCCCACTATGCCGTGCGCAGTACTTTTTTGTGCCACCTTTCCATATTTTCCCACTTACTGCACATTTCGCAGTATCGACGACTTCTCGTAGTACGTAAATAGTAGATCTCTTTTTTATTAAGCAGTATTGTATGCCTGATAATCAGCCGGCTTTTTGGATTACTAACTCTAAGCGGTTTCTTATTCTGTTTTCGTATACTTTACAAACCAAACGCTAAACTTACCACGAGTCAGGGAACACCACTTCCTTTTTACAAGCATTGTACATTTTAGCGGTATAACCTAACATAAATATAATAATCCATATAAATTATGGATTCTCTTTAAAAAAAAAACACTGGTCTACAACGAATTAGTTGCTCTAAATATAAGATCGGTTTTGGTACATTTTTATACTCTCGCAACAAAGTTGCTAAGGAGAGTATTATAGTTTTGTTCACATAACGGTTGTTTGTAAGTCCTAAAACTAAAAGAGTCAGATATAGGGTTATATATACCAAAGTGATCAGGGTGACGAGTAGAGTCGAAATCCGATGTCTGTCCGTCCGTCTGTCCGTCCGTCCGTGCAAACTGTAACTTGCGTAAAAATTGAGATATCATGATGAAACTTGGTACACGTATTTCTTGGCTCCATAAATAGGTTAAGTTCGAAGATGGGCAAAATTGGCTCACTGTCACGGCCACAAAATGGCGAAAACCGAAAACCTATAAAGTGTCATCGCATTAGGGAGGGGCATATTTGGACGTAATTTTCTTGGAAAAGTGGGCGTGGTCCCGACCCCTACTAAGTTTTTTGTACATATCTCGGAAACTACTACAGCCATGTCAACCAAACTCTATAGAGTCGTTTCCTTCAGGCATTTCCACATACAGTTCCAAAATGGAAGAAATCGGATAATAACCACGCCCACCTCCCATACAAAGGTTATGTTGAAAATCACTAAAAGTGCGTTAACCGACTAACAAAAAATGTCAGAAACACTAAATTTTACAGAAGAAATGGCAGAAGGAAGCTGCACCCAGGATTTTTTTAAAAATTGAAAATGGGCGTAGCGTCGCCCACTTATGGACCAAAAACCGTATCTCAGGAACTACTTGACCGATTTCAAAGAAATTCGGTATATACTATTTTCTTAACACCCTGATGACATGTACGAAATATGTGTACATGTGTAATATGAACCAATGATGATAGCGGAATAAAACTTTACACAAATACGGTATTTGAAAAATATATAAATGACGGATAATGAAATCTCGATTATCACTTTATCATGCGAGAGTATAAAATGTTTTGACACCCGAACTTATTCCTTACTTGTTTTTTATTTTATTTTCGTCTTACATTATAAAAATCAGAAAACATGGAATAAAATAACAAAAACAGTGTTTGTCTGGAAAGTAATAGGACTGAGTCAATTTAAAAAAATTTATTGAACTAATCGTTAGAATTCTTTAAAAACTTTCAAAATAGGCTCCTTCTACGTCGATACAGCGCTGCCAGTGCGGTTTCCAAGCATTGAAGGCGTCACGGAAGGCATTCTTCGGAATTGCCTTGAGAGCCGAGGTCCAAGCTGCTTGGATCTTCTCTTTCGTCTCAAAATGCTTGCCTTTCATCGGCCTTATCAGGCAAGGAGGCAAAAAAAGTCCGGGGGCTCTCTTGGTTAGATTGCTTTTCACAAGAAGAGCTGTGTGAGACGGGGCGTTGGCGTGGTGCAACTTCCAATCTGCTGCGATGCCTTGTCGGATCCGATTGACCTTTCGTTTGAGTCTCTTGAAGACTTCCACGTAAAATTGTGCTGACGGTTTGTCCAGTAGGAACAAATTCATGGTGGAAGATGTCTTTGATGTGAAGAAAGACAATGAGCATCGTTTTCACTTTGGATTTGCTCATTTATCAGCGACCTGTTCCCGGCCCTCAAAAAAGGCCTGGTGCCACCGAAACACACCACTTCTTAACAACACAACAACAACAACACCTGGGTAAGCTTGCTTGATCATATCAAATGTCTCTGTCGCAGATTTACCGAGTTTCACACAGTATTTAATCACGTACCTCTGTTCTAACGAACGCTGTATACTCGGCTTGCACAACTTACAGAAACACGTCGCGCGAAAATGTTTGTCCTGACTTTCCAAGTGGTCGGAGACCACTGATCAGCCGCTCGTTCGTTAGCTAAAGTAACGAACGACAGTCGCGGCGGAAGCAAATCAGTCTTATTATTTTCCGTACAAACCCTGTAAGTCTGGAGGCCCAAATTTTTATTACTAACAAGCCGATACTTATTAGATATGCAATTATTTTAAAAATAAGAGCATATCCAATATTTTCATGAATAGGGTTGTAATTAAGGCACTTGAAAGCATCAAAATATCCAGGGCAATAAAAAAAATCTGTTTTTTCAAAGAAGTAATTATAATCATTTGAATGTGATGTAAACAACGTACACATTTGGAGTCTAATTATATAATACTATGCAAAATTTAATTAAGAATATGACTACATCGATTTCGGTAATAAAGATTGAATATGAACATTCTCGATATTGCCGATATATTGCTTTTCCTTAACTAGTTTCTTTCGATATTACCTATAAGTTATTGTCAGTTTGCTGACACTACATATAGTTTGCATTCTCTATCAGACATATTTCACAAGTATTTCGGGATAATTAAATACGGTTATATAACAAGTAAAGCTCTAGTCTTAAAAACTTCAAAATAATTTTTCTTCTTATCATGTTTTTTTTGTTAAATTTCAGGTATGCCGGGTTCACAAAAATTGCCCCCTGGGATATGCTAAGATACATATAACATACATTTAAAAGGGGTTGCTTGTGCACACGGGTATATACATACATATATGTATGTATATTCAAATATACAGACATTTATACTTGTCCATTTATAAATGGCAATTTTGAATTTGAATCACATCAAGGCAGACATGCGGTACCAACACAACGCTAATTAAATAATTATTTTAATCGAAATTTTCTAAATTCAATGTACGTTGATGGATTTTATTGATACTGTTAAACGAACTCGATTTATTTATGAAATTGCAATTTTGGTAATATTTGCAACCTTCAGCGCATTTGTGTTTAATATTTTAGTGTAGTTAATTCCCTAAGATATTTTGGAAGCATAGCTAGTCTTACTATTACTTGAGACTAATTCAATTAATTGTGCTGAGGCTCATTACTTCAGTTCAAATAAGACCTATTCATCGTCTTTGAAAAACAATAATTACTTAAACTCTCCTAAAACCTAGTAGACCAGTTGTGGAAATTTGTGAATTTATACTCGTATACATACATATGTATATATATAGTCAGGTATTTTATCATCATTTATCCCCGTTTTATTTACATATGAACCTCAATTATTTATACTCCTCAAATTAAATGTCTGCTTCGGTAAATCCCATGACTCATAGTGAAGAGATATTATTAAAGCGCCAGAAAAATATTATCCAAATAACATTAAGAAAAGTTGTCGACTTAACAGCCCAATGCCTGATATAATTCCGAGACCTTTCCAATTCCGTAGATCCACATATGGCAGAAACTGTATCACATACTATAGGTTCTTACGGCATTGAATCACAAAAAGTTGGTTTTGTACAAATTTTGCAGACGCAAGAATACCGTCGAGTTATTGAATATGTTTAATTGGTTTGATTGGCGGTTTAAGAAATAGTGCTCACGACATCATATACTCACTCTCGCGATGACCTTTCCGTTTCGGACTATCACAGGAACGGTATCATAGGTGTTCGTGCAGGCATCGAATGATATATTTATTAATTTTTTACACATTTCTCAGGCGAGCAAGATCGTTGAATTATAATTTAAGTTTTATCTGTTTGGCTTACCAAATTAAATGTTACCAAATTAAACTGTCGATATCAGACACTCTAGATCTGCTTTTCATAAATGTGATTTTTAGATGGGCACATTGCATATTTTTGGCTGGATCTAATTTCTAGCTCTGTTAGCATGTTAATGGTAGTTTTTAATACTATATTAACGCTAGTTCCAACCATTTTCTCGCACGATCCTTACATAAAACTTTAAACGAGTCAAATATATGTGATCACTTAAATGTGATTTTGCTCTAATTAGTCTAGACAAGAGTAAGATTAACTTACAAAGTCATCCAATCTTTCTCTAAACTCCCTTATAGCCAAGTTAATCTAGTAAATTTTTTGATATAAAGACTTAGTAATTATTGAAATGATGGTATGATGCAGTTCTTGCTTTAAAGTTGCCAGGTCTGAGATGTATTCTAAGACGGCACTAGAAGTAAGCTGATTGAGAGATTTTGGATTTTCCAGTAAAATATTCATATAATCATTTACAACAAAACGTTTCTTATTTTATTATTTATTTTCCATCTTCATAGAAAATTTTTTCTCATCACTTAGATTTTGGTGCTCAAAAACTCTCCCAACTTCCTCATAACCGGTTAAAAGAATATTTTACTGACTAGACTACCAGTTAGTTTACAGATACAATTACTTCCAGACCGTCATCTTCCCTTGGATTAAACGTGTAATCCACAAAGACATTGGGATAAATATGTGCACGCCCTAATAAATATATATACGTTGCATATCATTTACTCGTATTGGTTGCTGCAAACTGCTCGTAAACGTGTAATCTACGTCGAATGGCCGATTGATTTATTGCGAGCAAATACACGAATCGAACATACGATGCATTTGCCCGCCAACAATGCCACTTTCCATTGTGTAATAGCAGCAAGAACAGGCGCGGCAGTCAAATGCACAACCTCGAGAGTCGGCTTTACAAGCAGACTATAGGTAGATATACATATGTATGTTAATATATGTACGAGCATTTTACAGCTTTTGGGCAAAAGCGCGAGTGAGATTTCCAGATTGTGGGCGAAATAGCGACAGTAAATCGATGGTGATCACAACTCTGTGGCAGTGATTTGTTGTTTTGGGCTGGCAAAGAGTGGATCGGACGGAATGTGTTGTGTTTTCATTTCAGTCGACGAGTAAAAACTATTTCTCAAATTCGGTTGACAAAAAAGAGTAATGTAGTAGGTGGTATTGTGTATAAACAAGGTTGGTTGAAAATTTACTAATATACATATATGTACTATATATCAATTACATATATAATACTAAAAATCTTATAAATAAATATAAACACTAAGCTTTTCAGGAAATCGAAGAAATGGATTCCCGGAAGAAGCAACACTATCTCTGGTAACATAGGCTGTCCTATTAAACAACCTCAACGAATTCGCACGATAATTAGCCTGAAAATTTTGAATAAAGGAAAATCGCCATTTAAAACTATAATATTTGCTCATTAAAAAATAACGACCATTAACGACAAAACATGGATTTATAAGTCGGAGAGTTGCATAATATTTCTGTTTATATGCTTTCGACTCAAGGAATTTTTCTTAGCGTGAACACTGTTTATTAAGTTTACTACGATGTTCGTAAAAAATACCTCGGAGACCCTATGATCAACAAGAACGACGTGATGAAATGAAACACTCAAACTTGGTCGAAATTGGTTCTTATTTTTATACCCTGAACAGGGTATATTAAGCTTGTCACGAAGTTTGTAACACTCAGAAGGAAGCGTCGGAGACCCTATAAAGTATGTATATATATAATAAATGATCAGTATGTGGAGCTGAGTCGAGCATGAGAATAAGTCTGTCTGTCCGTCTGTCGGTCTGTCTGTCTGTCTGTCTGTATATATACGAACTAATCCGTCAGTTTTTAAGATATCCTTTTGAAATTTTGTAAACGTTATTTTCTCTTCAAGAAGCTACTCATTTGTCGGAGCTGCCGTTGCTAACTGAACGATCGGAATCAAGTTCTTGTATAGAAAACTTTCACATTTGATAACATATATTCACAAAATTTGGTATAGATTATTTTTTAAAGCAACCATGTAAAGCTATAGCATATAGCTGCCATACAAACCGAACGATCGGAATAAAATGCTTGCATGGGAAACTTCCTCATTTGACGATATATCTTCACGGAATTTGGTATGAGTTATTGTTCATAGAAATAATGTAATATCGGAAGAAATTGTTGAGATCGGCTCACTATAGCATATAGCTGACATACAAACCGAACGATCGGAATCAAGGGCTTGTATGGAAAACTTTCGCATTTGACGAGGTATCTTCACGAAATTTGGCATGGATTACAGCTTAAGGTAACAATATAATCTCCAAAAAAATTGTTCAGATCGGATTACTATAGCACATAGCTTCCATACAAACTGAACACACAGTTACTAACAGAAATGCACCTGTGAAGGGTATTTAGCTTCGGTGCAACCGAAGTTAACGTTTTTTTCTTGTTTTTTTTCGTTACGCAGATAATGATTATGATTTCAACGAAATTTCGGCCAAATTGCCACCACGGCTCCGTTTGTATATCCCCACTCTTTACATTAATTTTCAATGACTCGGAGCAGCATTTTAACTTCAATTTCGGCTTTATAGTGTGCGGAGAATATTGAGGTCCTAGATCGTTGCTAGTTCCATGTTTAGATGCGAAACATAAGGCGGCACAGCGTTATATTGGAAATATAGTTTGTCCTCGTCGATGAAATATGACATAATTAAATGTAAATCTAATTGAACACACTGACAAATCTTTACGCAAATCCGTAAAAATATAAAAATATAAATGACATAGGTCTGCAATAAACATGCTGTCAGAATTTTTCAAATTTAAAAAAAAAAAAAAAAAAAAAATTTTACAAATTTAAACAGGCCGTATCCTTCATAAAGCTAAACTCTGTAAGTCGCTCATAATTTCCGTCCTGCTATATGGTGCAGAGGCTTGGGCGATGACAGCAACCGATGAGTCGACGTTACGAGTTTTCGAGAAAAAATTCTGCGAAAGATTTATGGTCCTTTGCGCATTGGCCACGGCGAATATCGCATCCGTTGGAACGATGAGCTGTACGAGATATATGACGACATTGACATAGTTCAGCGAATTAAAAGACAGCGGCTACGCTGGCTAGGTCATGTTGTCCGGATGGATGAAAACACTCCAGCTCTGAAAGTATTCGACGCAGTACCCGCCGGGGAACCAGAGGAAGAGGAAGACCTCCACTCCGTTGGAAGGACCAAGTGGAGAAGGACCTGGCTTCGCTTGGAATATCCAATTGGCGCCACGCAGCGAAAAGAACAAACGACTGGCGCGCTGTTGTTAACTCGGCTATAATCGCGTAAGCGGTGTCTACGCCAATTAAGAAGAGAAGAAGAACCTTCATTACTTTTTAAATAAAGAACGTCCTGTGCGAGCTAAATTAACAAACATAAACTTATTGTAACCTGAACGTGTCCGCTTCGGTAGTGTTAAAAATTGCGCCACTTCAAAATGCAAGCAGTCAAATTCATACCCAATCTGCAATCAGCTATTCGTCCCATTTCTCATGGGTCTTAGATATCAATGCTAAAAGCTACTGACAAGTCAAGTTTTGAATTTGAAGATGACAGCAGTCTTAAATTGTTTTCTCACGGGGAACGGAATAATTTGGTGACAGACTGAAATCTTTCCAAAAAAAACAACTGAGTTCCTTGGATCAGGGGCAAAAGCAGGAACTTAATTTTAACGGAACCCAGAGTTAGTTAATTTTAACAATATTGAAGATTTTATGGATATATTGAAATATCATACGACCCATCACACTGGCGGATTTTAATTGATTCTGCAAAAAGAAGCCTTGAAGCAGTTCTGTTTCACAGTGGTGGCTTCTATGCTTTCATTCCTGTCGGTATTTCATATACCTCAACGAAACCTATAAGAACTTGGAATTGGTTCTTTGCAAATTTAAATATAAAAGCTGTGACATGTTGCTCAGAAAATAATCTGGGTTTACCAAAATGCCTTGCTTTTTCTGATTATGAGATAGTAGAGACCGACCAAATCACAGGACCAAAAAGTGTTGGCCTCAAAGAGAGCTCAAAGTTGGCGAAAACAAGGTCGTACTTTGATGCCATCTCATGAAATTCCCCTACCAGCGCTTTATATAAAGCTGTGATTGATGAAGTAATTTGTAAAGTTACTTCCTAGAGATGGAAATTGCTTAAAAAAATTAGTATCAAGATTTCCAGGTCTCTCGGAGGCAAAGTTGAAGAAAAGTGTTTTCGTTGGGCCAGATATTCGATGGCTTATGGCTAATCTGCAATTCATCACAACCATGACGGATTTACAAAGAGAAAGAGAGATTGCTTTTAAAGAGGTCATAGAGAAATTTTTAGGCAATAATGAAGCCCCTAACTGCAAACAAATCGGTTGTTGAAATGTTAAAAGGATTAAAGCTTTAGGTTGCCCGATGAGTTTAGAACTATACTTTTTCATGCCCCCTCGACTGCTTTCCAGAAAGTTTAGGAGGTGTGAGTAAAAAGCAAAATGAATGAATGAAAATGAAAAAATATACATGGGAAGATAAAGTGTCTCTGTAATGGAGCGGCAGACACCTGTTGGACGCTTCAGAGAGACCATTCCGATGCTTCCTACAAGCGAAGATATACCAAGAGACTCATCCCACTGGGTCTCAGTTTCTGAGATACCTAAAATTTTGTACACGTTCTTTTCTCCTCAAGAAACTGCTTATTAGTGGGAACCGCCGATATCAGAAAAGGTCTGTGCAGCTCCCCAGATTCCAAACAATTTCTTAAAATGGCAGCTGGTAAGTTATTTAACACACCGGTTGACCCATAAATTTAAACTCCATCAACTCTGGAAATAGGACCCTGCTGAGCTTTATATAAATGCGGGATGGGATAGATACCGAGAGTTGAAGAGGGAAGCGAGACGCATTTTCAGACAGAAAAAGAAAGAAGCCGAAATGTGTGAGTATGAAGAGCTTGATAAGCTGGCCGACAGAGGTAATGCTCGAAAATTCTACGAAAAAATGCGGCGGCTTACAGAAGGTTTCAAGACCAGAGCATACTCTTGTAGAACCCACAAAGGTGATCTAGTCACCGATGCCCAGAGCATACTTAAATTATGGAGGGAACACTTCTCCAGCCTGCTGAATGGCAGTGAACGTACAACGCCAGGAGAAGGCGAACCCAATTCCCCCATCGATGACGATGGAGCAGATGTTCTATTGCCTGACTATGAAGAAGTTCGAACAGCAATTACCCGCCTGAAGAACAACAAAGCGGCGGGGGCCGATGGATTACCGGCCGAGCTATTCAAGCACGGTGGCGAAGAACTGAAAAGGAGCATGCATCAGCTTTTTTGTAGAATGTGGTTGGACGAAAGCATGTCCGACGATTGTAATTTAAGTGTGCTATGCCCAATCCACAAAAAGGGAGACCCCACAATCTGCGCCAACTACCGTGGGATAAGCCTCCTCAACATCGCGTATAAGGTTCTATCGAGCGTATTGTGTGAAAGATTAAAGCCCACCGTCAACAAACTGATTGAACCTTATCAGTGTGGCTTTAGACCTGGAAAATCAACAACCGACCAGATATTCACCATGCGCCAAATCTTGGAAAAGACCCGTGAAAGGAGAATCGACACACACCACCTCTTCGCCGATTTCAAAGCTGCTTTCGACAGCACGAAAAGGAGCTGCCTTTATGCCGTGATGTCTGAATTTGGTATCCCCGCAAAACTAATACGGCTGTGTAAACTGACGTTGATCAACACCAAAAGCTCCGTCACGATCGGGAAGGACCTCTCCGAGCCGTTCGATACCAAATGAGGTTTCAGACAAGGCGACTCCCTATCGTGCGACTTCTTCAACCTGCTGCTGGAGAAAATAATTCGAGCTGCCGAACTTAATCGAGCAGGTACAATCTTTTATAAGAGTGTACAGCTGCTGGCGTATGCTGATGATATTGATATCATCGACCTCAACATCCGCGCCGTTAGTTCTGCTTTCTCCAGACTGGACAAGGAAACAAAGCAAATGGGTCTGGCAGTGAACGAGGGCAAGACGAAATATCGCCTGTCATCAAACAAGCAGTCGTCGCACTCGCGATTTGTCTCTCACGTCACTGTTGACAGTCAACTGTAGATAATTTCGTCTATCTTAGAACCAGCGTAAAAACCACCAACAATATCAACCTGGAAATCCAACGCAGGATTGCTCTTCCCAACAGGTGCTACTTCGGACTGAGAAGCAAAGTCCTCTCTCGACGAACAAAAACCAAACTCTCTAAGTCACTCATAATTCCCGTCCTGCTATATGGTGCAGAGGCGTGGACGATGACAACAACTGATGAGTCGACGTTGCGAGTTTTCGAGAGAAAAGTTCTGCGCAAGATTTATGGTCCTTTGCGCGTTGGCCACGCGAATATCGCATTCGATGGAACGATGACCTGTATGAGATATATGACGACATTGACATAGTTCAGCGAATTAAAAGACAGCGGCTACGCTCCAGCTCCAGCTCTGAAAGTATTCGACGCAGTACCCGCCGCGGGAAACCGAGGAAGAGGAAGACCTCCTCTCCGTTTGAAGGACCAGGTGGAGAAGGACCTGGCTTCGCTTGGAATATCTAATTGGCGCCACGTAGCGAAAAGAAGAAACGACTGGCGCGCTGTTGTTAACTCGGCTATAATCGCGTAAGCGGTGTCTACGCCAGTAAAGAAGAAGATATACTTAAATTTCACATTCATTTACTAATATTCGTTTTACTTGGATATGATTTCGTTTCAGCAATTACTCAGTGGATTTAAGCGAAATTGGGTTTCGGTGACTGCTGCTGGCAATTAGCGTATACTTCATTGAACCATGGCATTAAGCGGCAGCAAATGTCGATGCCACCAATATCTGCTTTTCACTCAACAAACAATAACAACTATAAAATTGACTGGGTAGAGTAGAGCAGGACTCACGTTTAATCGCATGCCAATTGCCTTTAATGGGACTTATACGGCATTGGTCATGCCCCCTTCTACTACATACATATGCACTTTTATGTGTTCAGGGATGTATGTATATATTTATATCTGTATGTATGGATGTATGTATGAATGCTTGAAAATATTACCTGTGTATGCTGGCGCTCGAAAACTGTAGTGAAAGCTGTGCGCGAATGTGTGGGTGTGAGGAGGATTGCTGTGATTTGTGTTGTATGATGGAGCTTTTGCAGCCGGCTTTATTTCACAGTCGACTGCTGGCTATAGGCTCTAGGCTGTGGCTGCCAACGTGTATTTACGCACGCATTAAACGAACCGTCCGTTGCCGGCAAGAGTTGCACACCATATTTTCGTAGGCATTACCCTTTTTGTGGTAGTTTAAGTAGCTAACAATTTGTATTGCTCCGTTAGCGGTTCGAGGCTAAGCTTAAAGAATTTTTAAACGTCGATTGGCTTGGACGAAATTACTGTGGTTGTTGTATTTCTCGAACACGTTGGTGCGAACTATAACGTACGTATTTTCTCTTTTAGTGCAGTTGCCTTCTTATTTCAAACTTTAAATGGTTCTAAAGATTTCCTTTTTACTTGAGAGTGATTAAGGGTTGCTTGATCTTGTTGCAAAGATTTCGTGCTCTCCACTCGGAATACTAAACAAATTAGTCTATTTCCATGTTCACTCTTTCTCCATCATTGTATTAAAAATATCAATGTAATATCTACCAATCGAACGTCACCTTACTCTTAAAGAAGAGTATACTACTTGCTATGGTCACATATACTGTATTTCGAGAATAGTAAAAAAGGAAAGTAATAGGACTGAGTCGATTAAAAAAAATTTATTAACCAATCGTTGCAATTCTTAAAAACTTTCAAAATAGGCCCCTTCTGCGTCGATGTAACGCTGTCGATGTCTTGTCGAACCCGATTAACCCTTCTTTTGAGTCTCTTGAGGATTTCCACGTAAAACTTGGCGTTGAGGGTTTGTCCAGGAGGAACAAACTCTTGATGGAGGATGCCTTTGAATAGTGATGGGACAAGGGTAAATACCAAAAAGGTAAATTGGGTATTTAAATGTAAATACCAAGGTATTTACCCAAGCGCTTGGGTATTTACCCAAAATGTGGGTATAAATCAGAACAAAGAAAAATTTAAATTAATTAAAGGAATTCAAATTTTTATTATGAATTATTATTATATTTTTTAATAACAAATTAAATATTTTTTAAATTTAATCGTTATCGCTGTCGCTGTCCGTATCCGATAAAAATTCATATCGAGTAGAGTGCGTGATCCCGGCTGAAGTTGAAGGTATATCGTCTTGTGTACATTCTAGCGAAGAATTCATGGAATTTTCAGATTGAGTGGAGTGCGTGCTTTCTGCTGAAAGTGGTAAACTGTTTTTAAAAAGCAAGTTCCAGTTACACGATATATATGTTATTTTTTCTGCTTTTTGTGTTGTTAATCGGTTCCTTTTTTTGGAATGAATGAAGCTGTGGATGCTAAAGGAACGTTCGGTAGCAGCTGAAGTACAGGGCTGTTAAAATTCGAACAGCTAATTTGCTTAATTGCGTGCTTCCACAAATTCCTTTCCTACAAGTTACTGGAGAAATTTCATCCAAACAGAAATCATTCCTGGCCTTTCAGTTGGCAAAATCTGCCATTACATTTATGTTTAGCGCCTGTGACATTGTGTGAATGAACTCCAATGCATCTACCTCCTCAGACGGATCAAGATCACTTCCTTGTGCCTTAGGATCTAGCAAATTCGCAGCTAAATGTATCGGTTTTACGGTTTTTTTAAATCGTGTGTTGAATATGGTTGATAGCTCAGTGTTTTCGGCATCATTCAGTATCATAGTTGAAGCAAACTCTAATTTAAGCTTGCTTTTAATTTCATTAAACGCGAAATATACCATGTGTATTAAATTCATTTGATTCTAGCTTACAAATCTATTTTGTAATGCAACCAAATATGTTTGAGCTTAAATTTAATTGCTCCCAAAATATTTCGCTAAATAACTGTGATTTTATATCGGCTTGTAGATTAATTTTTTCATGAACTGCTAAGGTCTGAAGGGATGCTTTAGTTTTTAGTACACTCTGCATTGAATGGAAGAAACTTCCCCACCTTGTTTTGGCTGGCAGTTTTAATTCTTCACCGATTCCTTTTTCTTTCACAATTTTAGCTAAAGTTGCTGTTAGAACTTGATTTTTTTTAATTGTTTTGATTATATTTACAATATTTGAGTAATTCTTCTGCAAGGTATCGCATTTTAGAAAATCCTGACAAACTAAATGAAGGCTATGCGCTACACAACCCATAGGTACAACATGCGGATAGGCTTCTTTTACTATTTTGAACGCCTTTTGCATATTTGCAGCATTGTCACCAATTAACACAAAAAAATGTTGTTCACCGTATTCCTTCATGATTTTAATAATTTCCTGTGATAAGTACTGAGCTGTATGCCGATTGGCCTGTGTTGACAGACTTTTCTCAAATACAGTTTCTGGCTTTGATATGAGAAAGTTTACAATACCTTCATTACGAATGTTACTCCATCCATCACATTGAATATGTAAAAAATTTGCTGCTTTTAGTTGCAGAGTGATGTTCATACTCATCTCGTTATAAATTTTATCCAGATATATGCTGGAAATCGCTTTTCTAGTTGGAGTCTTGAAATGTGGATTAAGGTCCTTAACCCCACATGGTCATAATATTTTTACCCTACACTACGGTTATAACCCGTCGAATCGACGAACTTTGTTTTTAAAAAAATCCTACAAGAGAACTATTAAAGTAAAAATACACAAAAGTCATTATTAGTAAGGTTTTTTATTTAAAAGTATTAAAAAAATATAATAAATAAAAATAATTTTCTTTTCTAAGAAAACTTTGTTTCATTTTTCAGCCTCTTTTTTGGTTTTTTTTAAGGAACTAACATTTTAAAAAACAATAAGTAAAAAAAACTTAAACTAATATGACTTATTTCATGCACAGACTTTGAAGATAATACATTGAAGCAAATAAAAGTAAAAACAAAAAATGGAAGAAGCCTCATTTCATACATGAGGCACAAAGCTCAACTTTGTGCTCACCGCTTTCTTGATGGACAGAAGTGGCATATTTTGCGTTTCTTTGGCTCCGATTCAACATTTTCAGCTTCTGCTTGTGCAGTAGGAATTATTTTATGACTATTCTCATTCAGTGAGACCCGCAAGTTTGGTGTTTCCAGCCTTTTTTCCAAAATTGGAGTCACCAGCGATTCATGAAGCTCTTTTAAGAAGTCTCGACGAATTTTTGGCTTTTGTCCTTTTGAAAACATGTTGTGGGTATATATTACGTAGCAGTTTACGAATGTTATGTTTAGAATTCCATTAAAATAAACACATCGGCCATCTGTTGGTCTTGCGCGAAAAGGACACCACGCTGCACATTTGGTCTAAAGTGTCAACGCCGCCTCTTGTTTGGAAATCTAAAAGCTGTTCATCGATGGTTAAAAATAAGCCGGGCACGTAGTTCTGGCGGCATTTTTCGATAAAAAGCTCCCAAATTTTTCTTATGGGAGCAAACTTATCTCGGTTCATTGTCAATCTTACAGTTTTGTCGTCAAAACGAAGGCAGGACATCCAAAATTTGAATCTCATTTTGGTCATTGTAGATACATAGCGCGTACCGGAAAGTGTAGAATCAAAAAGCTCTTCTGTTGTCAAATGGTTGTCTTTTTTGACAGCCGTAAGGACAAGAAGTCCAATTACTGCATAGATCTCTGATGCGTCAATCTCACGCATTTGCATTTCAATAGTGCTATTTTTTTACAACGATTCCCGATCTCAACATTTGTCCACTGTACAATCTCTGCAATAATTTCTGGAGTTGTGAATAACTTAAAACATTGAAGAGGATCGTCGATGCCTTTGCACTCTCGGCATGATCCTCTTGCCTTGTGGACATAATGTATTGCCCGGCGGTGTGATTTGCCCTTTTTAGTTGTCCACTTATGAAAGTTCTTGCCGCGAAGGCTAGATTTCGACGTAGCAATGATATTTGTTTGCGAACGCAGAACGTTTAATGGGATGTCATCTTCATCTGAAAAGTCTTCATTTGTTTCTGATGGAATATTTATTTCAAAAATATAAGAATATAATACAAATAAAATAAAAAATATAATAAATAACCTGAAAATAACAATACTAACTCATTACAAAAAAACTAAACAAACTAATCAAAAACACAAGAGGCCATACAAATTCAAAAAGTCACACTAAAGTTAAAACTCGTCGATACGACGAATACACACCTGCAAATTGCTATCTTCGAAACAGGTTTTCGCTGCGTACGTCTGCTTATTGCAAGCTCTCTTAAGCAACTAACGTTGTGGAAAAAATTAGAGCAATCAAAGCAACCCCAAAAAAGTTATGTGAAAAAGATTGAGAGTGCTTAGTCGATTCGACGAGTTATAACCATCTAGGGTTAAAAACGTCCTTCCACAATGGGTGCTCCACCATTGCCAAAGGAGCGCCGGTTACAAATATAGCCTTAGCTAAGTTGTATTGTGCTAAATTTGAAGGAAGATGCTTATGTAAATCAGATGAAGGCGGAGAATCACTTTCTGTCTGTATCTTGGTTTTTGCCACATTCGATGCAAGCATGTCTTAAACGTGAGCATGAAACTTCATTGCTACTATCGCTTCTATGAAAATGTTTCCAAATAGTTTAATTTTTCGGTCGTCCCATCATTTAATATATAATTATTAACACGCGCACTTTATTCCACTTACTAATCGCTGGGAAAAAATATTTAAGATGAACCAAATTCTTTTTATGCACTTGACTCATGTTGTTGTTGCCGTCGCTCCCACTCATTACATTGAATTCACATAAGCACGCTGATTAGCGGTTCTTATTAAGAATTGTTGTTACTTATGTTCAAAGTAAATTTGAAAATGTTCTCATTTCTGTTACTTTCGTCAGTGGTCGGCATGAGAGGATTTGTCACTGTGTCGGTGAGCACGAAAAAAAAGTAACCCAGTGAGAAATTTGAATTAAAATTAAGCAAATTTTATAAATAATTAATAGTATAATGAAAATTAACAAAATGTCTTTTAAGGATATATTCCCTATTATCTTTAAAAGACTTGGAATATAAAAGGCATTGCATGGCACCAAAGACATTTAGAATCATAAAATATTTCTCGCAGGGCATATTTCGTTTTGCGCTATAATCTTGCGTGATGTTAATTCGTTGCTAGCTCGACAACGACTGAACGATAGAGTGTAAGCGTACGTGTGAAGTTACTTTGCACAATTGTGCTAAGAAATGCCGACCACTGCTTTACGTAAAAACCAGTATTTGTTATTCAAATGAGTATTTACCCGAAATTAGATAAATACCCGGGTATGAAAATGAAATGGGTTGAAGGGGGCCGTCGCCCCGGGCGCAACGTCTTGGGGGCGGCAAAACGATCTTCGCCTGTTTTTTAATATTCAGAAAAATACTTCAACAAATTTTTTTTACAAAATTTATTATAAAAGATAAAGAGTTGTATACTCACAATGTAATAATCTGAATAACAATGAAAAATATTAATTTTTACTCGAATACTCTTCAGTCTTTGAATTTTTCTTATATCTTTTGGCTTATATCTTTCTTAAAAATAGTGATAGAACTTAAAGATGCACTTTTCTAGCTTTGATCGCTGCAAAATCACATATCATATCATTGTAATTTAAAGTTGAAGCAGTTTCACATTCTATTGAGAGAATCGCAAGATTGGACAGTCTACTCTGACTCATGGTCGATCTCAAGTAAGATTTGATCAATTTAAGTTTGCTTAAAGATCTTTCACAAGATGCAAATTATACAGGTATACTGAGTAGTATTCTTAAAGCCGTCACTAACGTCTTGTAGGCTTCCAGTCCCATTGAAGAAATGTATAATAAAACTTTTTCTGGCGAAAATCCAATTTGTTCTTCGTTTTTCTTCGCTCTCTTTAATAAAAGTAGGACGTCTTGGATGTCATTGTACAAATCTTCGTTATCCAAGTCATCTGGATTGGATTCGGCAAACTGCTGGCATTTTTCTTTATTTTCGACGAGTTTGTCATTGTATGAGTCTCTGGTTAGTTCTATAATTTGTTCAAAATCACAAAGAAAATCAAAACGGTCATGTCGCTTTTCCAAATTTGTATAACGGGTGGATATTTCCATTGATAGCTTATCCAGAATTTCGATCATACAGCGACGCATTTCTTCTTCTGAATTCAAACCAGTATCTTCAGATATTTCCCCAGACATATTTCGCTTCTTCCGAATTCTCTTGATAATAGTAACACCCCACTGTTCGCACTTATTTTTGGCTTTGACTTCTAGTTCCTAAATTTTATATACTTAAAAATTCACTTTTGTTCGAACCACCTCATGAAACTTAAAGGTAGGTAGATAAAGGGAGCGCCTTGGCCCCGGGCGCCGAAGTTATAGCTACGCCACTGCCTTTGATGTCAAAAAAGACTATGAGCATCGTTTTCACTTTGGATTTACTTATTCTTCCCTTTTTTGGGAGAGGACGACAATGGACGCAATATGTTCTTCGAACTACACTTACTCTTAGCAACTCCATCTAGGCGCCACGATAGGTGTTCTCACCGGAGACTATTCAATCAACTCAACCTACGGTGAGGTTAAATACATACATACATATGTATGTATCTTGCCGGACGCAAATTATCAAAATTGTATGTAAGCGAGCGAAATTGTATCATCCAGACACCTTTTCCTCAACTATGCAGGACGTGGTAGGCTGCAAGCACTTCATGGATGTATAATGATCCAGTGATCCACATCTAGAAGCTATGGGAAACATGAAGGACTAAAATTTACAGCTCTTTTGGAATTCTGTGTTATCCTTGGTGGGAGGATCCGCCTTACGAACTAGCCTAACCTAACATTTACTATTGTTACTCTTTCTTGATTAATGGTATTTCTATTGGAATGAGAAAGAGTAAGAAGACTTTGAACTTTGTATAAGTACACTTTTTAAACTAGTTGTACGAATACAGAAACTATAAAAAGCAAAATCCAAAACCATTGTTAGCAAAAATTCTACTGAAGACAACATTTCACCGAACTGCCTTCAGCTTTTCCGTCGTCGGTAGCAAAATTTTCTTGCTTATCCCAAAAATCCTATGCCAATTCTCACTCTAGCAGTTTAATTTTGAGATTAGTTAACTCAAAAAACAAAAACAAAAAGCAAACAAATTTACATAAAATCCTTCCATCAAAAGGTTGATTGAAGTATATTGGTAATATTCATCTGATGTCCTCAAATTTCACTATTTTTTATCACATATAAAAAAACAGAGTTCATAGCTGAGGCCATTATTCTTCCAAATTGCACCTCTCGATATTTCCGGGGTACAGAAGTATCGGTTAAATTTTTTCAGTATCGTTAAACTGCCTCCAAACGGCTTATAGACTTCTAGAGAAATACACATGAGAATTTGTTATGGTTAAAACTCCACCGCTATGGAACAAACTTGTCCGATCTCGGAAAACCGGAACTTACCCAGATGATGTAATTCCTCAATTTTATGGCTTGCAGAAAGAGTTTAGTGATCTTTTTTCCACGCTGCTGTACTTAAACCCAAACAAACAATACCGTATATGAGAGCTCAACTTCAATAAGCTCTTTTCTTCAGTCGCTTAAAGATCTTGTAACACCTATCTTTGATGTCAGCTGACTTCACATGAAATATATAACCAACCTGTGTTTAGGTAGTCGTAATTTTTTCACGCATATGAAGAGAAATCACAACCCCAATTAAGAAGATTCATTGAATACCTTGCATACCAATAAAACTACATACATACATACATATGTGCATTACTACAAGTATATCCAGTAGAATTATTTAATGAATATTTTAATAATGTTAGACGTACGCATAATTTTGGGCAAACCCAAGATAATTAAGCGTGAAATGCTATGGAAAGTGGGGTTTATTGCATAAACGGAAGGCAGGGTTGCTCGGGTGCATAAACATGATTAGATACGAGTATGTGTATTCGCACTTAAACATTCCATAGCGGTTAATTAACTACCTATAAAGTCCACATGTGTACCCATTATTAGAATGTACAAACAAGGGGAGTGTCGACGTTGCCATTTTAGTTGAATGTCTTTAATGCGAACTAATTCAAATGCATTTAATAGAGTTGTTGTGATCTAACGCTCATAAATCAGTTAATTCCAGCGCGTCAAATTGATATGATTCACTAGGGTTAAGGCGTCATGGGTCTGTACGCCTTTCAACAGTAGCGCTGACGTGGTAATATTCGAATATACGAGGTGTACATTCTACTTATACTGGTTAGAGGTGTTAGAGTAGAGTAGTATGGAAGAGAGAAAACTAACCAACCGTGAGATGTTTATTATGGTAGAAATATATTATTTTAACTACGCAGAATGAAACTGCTTAACTATTATAAATTTTCAGTTTTTTATTTCGAATATCGAATACGAGGGTATGACAAATGCTGGTTTACAGGGTTTTTCTCTAGAATTTTTTTTCTGACAAAAACTCCAAGGTCCCTTCTTCTGCAACCGCATACTTATCTCCTTAAAAATATTCCATAAAGAAATCGGTAAAAATCCAAGCATAATCCGGAAAAATGGATAATACTAATTTATGCAAAAATTTCGTTAGATCTTACTATCTTTGACACCAAAAGCTGATTGGGAGTTTTGAAAAATTTCTTTTAGTATTAAATGAACCTCATACTACATACTACCTCAGATAGGTAATTCTCTATCATTCCGATTTCTTTTTACATATGTATATAACTGTTTTACAATCGAACAGCGAATGAAACCACATATTTTACAAGAACATACACACAACTCCTGGCAACCGACGATGATTACGATAGCACGGTACAGTAATTCTCTCCCTGTAAGGGGCGAAGGAGAAAGACGAGTGGTTTTACTACTACGAAATACTATAAGATCCGTAAAAAGAAAGTTGTGCAAGAATTTAAGGCTTAGTTTAGCTCAGTTAAAATGATCTGGTTTAAGTCAAAAATGCACGGATATGTTCGATAACCCCTGGCAACCGCACATCATTAGCACTCGATTGAGCCCCGTTATATATTCTGCTCTCCATATATTGGGTAAAGAGAAAAACGAGTGGTTTTACTACTACAAAAAATAAAATTGTGCATTTCATTGAATGTTTTATATAACTTAGTTAAAATTATCCGATTTAAGTCAAAAGTCTTGTTGGATAGCTTGTTGTCAAGGCAATTCGCATAATGCCAATCTCACAGAAACCCTTGTCCACTTGAAACAAATTTTTCAACAGCAAAATCAATCTCCATAAACGGGAACAATTACTTAGTGCCAGGTCCGGAGTATACTCCTAAGGTGAATTTTTCCCACCAAGCTGCTGGAACTTCCGGCAAGTCACTATTGTAGTGTGTGACCTAGCGTTGTCCTAATGGAACACAATTATTATCCTATTGACCAAATATGGCTGCTTCTGACCGATTGCTTCGTTCAGACGATTCAACTGTTGACAATACAGGTCCTAATTAAGTTAAGGGTTTGTGGGGGAGACAGCTAATAGTAGATGATTCCCTTTTAATACCACCAAACACATAACTGACCCTACCTGACCGTGTATCCTGGCTGGAGCAACATTTGCGCCAACTCACCGCGATTCGACCACGGCCGTTTTCACCTTGTTCCGATTCAGCAGCAATTCGCAGATGAAAATAGGTTTCTTAGGCACATTAGTGTGGCACCCATATATCGAGCTTCCATATGAAGAGAAGTGGTTCCAAACGGGTTTTATACAATGTTTAGGTTTCGGCTATTCGAACAGTGCTAACATGACGGTCGTCGTCCAGGATTCCAATTATTTTATCGATAATTTGGTTAACTGGCGGCGAGGGGTGAACAAATGTGGTCTCAATTAAAACCAATCCAGATTGGTAGAAAATTCAATCCAGAAGTTGTCAGTACAGAAGTAATATTTGTGAAATTTTTTTAACTTTAGGGTACTCATATTAAACGACATGACCTACTTTGTAAATGTTAAAGATTTAAAAGAATTTTCGCTGTATTATGTTGTCTATTTTTGGCGGCAAAAATGTGTTTGGGCTTTTCACTAAGCGAAGTGATTATTCCTCAGTGGTTTGCCAAATTCCGCTAATTTGCGATGGGAGCGCTAAAGATGATTCCTAGAGATTGGATGAAAACATCGAAAAACCCACCAAATGATTTTGATTGACCTTAAAATTTGCTTGATATTGTTGATACTCTGAAGTTAAAAATCAGGAAATTGTTGGAGATATAGATCATGACTATTTCTTCTTTACTGGCGTAGAAACCGTTTACATGGTTATAGCTGAGTTAACAATTGCGCCACCTTTTCGCAAGGTCTTCCTCTTCCTCTAATTCCCCTGGCGGGTACTGCGTCGAATACTTTCAGAGCTGGAGTCTTTCCGTCCATTTGGTTCCACGAAAATAAATGCGGTCACGAGCTCATAATCTAGAAAGTGTTTGTTAAAAAATGTTTACATCGACCGACATGGAGGAAGATCACTTGGATCTTAACAAATATACTCGTATATTACTATATGATTTTTTCAATTGAGCTATTTTCAAATATAATATATTTTCTTAACATCTTAACTTCATAACCGCACTTCGTATACCAGTCCATTCGCAACGGCTAAACAGAGAGCATTTCACTGCTCAATGCCTCTTAGTAGCGACGCGCAAATAAAAAAGGCTTGGGAGCAACAACAATTACTTAAGCAAATGACAACAAAACAGGCAACAGGAGTGAATTCCCAACTTCACATAAATATACTCTATGGTATATAACGACGGTGTGGTATTAGATATGTCATTTATTGGGGATGCGCCACATATGAGACAAGCATATTTCTATATACTTATACATTTGTGAGCATAGAGAATTTCTAAATTAAGAAACAATGAGGCTATCATCATACCCAACGGCATAGCGTAATTATGCCATTCAACCAACAACAACAAACAACTTCGCGGTCTACCACCCATTTCCACATAAACAATTATGTTGCCATCGTTGAGGTAGCTAAACGCCAAAGTTGTGGCAAGTATATATTGGTATGTGTGTTGCTGTTACACTTCAATTACGCAAAGGTACTAAGATACCACATGCACTGTGGCAAAAAAGGCAACATGCCGTTTGGTGATGACTTCTTCTACAGGGTGTTGATGGAGCCACAGTGTGGATTGTGCGACTAGCGCGACTTCCACAATATGCAGTGTGTAAAGCGCGCTTAGAAGATAAGGTTATAATTTTAATGTTAAATTTAAGTTTTAGAAAAATCGGTATCATCTAAAATCAGTTTTTTAATGGAGTTTATAGATAATTTGATGAAAAGAACTTCAGAATACTCTTCCTTCTACAATATAACAATGTTTACAAAAACAGTTTTATTCTAGAGTCTCGAATTTATAACCATTCGACTGTCCTTTATATCTTCAATGAACTCTGTGTCGTGTTTTATGTCATCCCTTTAAAATTATCTCGAAAAAGGTATATGTGAAATACATCAGAGCTTCTAGAAGACCAGCTAATAATGTATGATTCCTTTGGAATAACACACAGAAAAGTTCCCAAAAAGCATCCAATGTGCCCCTGGAACTAAAGGCTGTTGCTACATTTCTTTAAAATCTTAGTTCGAAAGGTTTTTCATCACTCAATCACTGCGCCTTTACCAGAAAGCTTTTTGGGGAACAGAATTCGTTTAACAAAATAAAAATATATTTGTTCCGAGGATTTTCTAACTCCAGCAAGATCGACAGAACTTTGCTGAGATCAAATGTTTGAATAAACTCACTCTAAATAGAGATAGTCTATATTATTGAAATAATCTGATGATCAAAGAACTCTTTATGGCGTCAATTAAAATAGTACTACTATAGCATATAGTCGACGTCGATAAATACTTCTTCTTAGATCTTTTCAATTTAGCTATTTTCACCTGATCTAGACAATAATTATTTTTACTAGATAGGCGATGTAGAGAAAATTATTCTCCCTCTCTGAGTACTTCGAAAAGTTTTATTATGAAACAATCTAAACGACGGTAGGTTTCATGATTACAGGTCCTGGAATAAGGTTCCCCTCTAATGTAACGAAAAGAAAGCAACACTTTCTAGCTTTTCCGAAACGTAAGAGTGAGAGTTGGCCAGCGTATTATGTGCATTTATCGATTCTAAGAGTTATTTTTTGGAACCAAAATAAATTGTCTACTAAATTGAACGAATTGCAGTTTTTTTCAATATTAAAACTTACGAATGAGTTGGTTGGCAGGTATTAGGTTTTAGTGTATATCCCATTAAATTTCTTTTGAGTGGAAGCTTTTCTTTAAAATTATAGCTTTTATAAGACAACCACCATTAGCAACAACGCAGCTTTTTCCAGCCTAGAAAAGAAGCGAAAGATGTTGATCTTGAGGTGAACGAGGACAAGAAAAAGTACCTGGAGTACCACACACTGTTGGCAGTGAAAGCAATGAGTTGGAAAAAATTAATAACATTATATATCTCGAAACCAGCATAAATTCCACCAACAATCTAAGCTTGGAGATCGAGCAATTAAGAAGCAGATCCCTCTGTCGACGATCAAAAATTATGCTTCATAAATATCTCACAGAGAAACGTTCACGATGACAAACCGAGATGAAAAATAACCAGGAACATTCAAAAGAACTGTTCTCCGCAAGATCTTTAGAGCTATCGCAGTGAGCGATTAATATCGAAGAAGATGGAACCACGAACTGTATGAGCTCTACGGCAATATGGATATATAGTTAAGCACATACAAATCCAACAAATGCGCTGCTTAGGCCATGACGTTTACACGGAAGATGATGGTCCAGGGAAAAGCAATTCAGAACCCATAGCTGGACAACGGAGGCATGGGCGCCCATGCATCCAATGGAAGAACCAAGTGCATAATGATTTGTCTGTACTTGATATGTACAATTGGGGTGAGCTCGCAAAGTATAGAGATATCAAAATTGTGTGTTCTCGGGCCAGACTGACCCAGGTTACGGTGCCAAAGAAGAAGAAGAAAACGAGATATCTCTAAGCCTTAACGGGACTTCTTTTTAACTAGATATGGATTCTAATTTAAACTTTAGCTAACAAAGAGTTGATTGTATATAAAAGGATCTCAATTTTTTCAAGATTTTCTTGTA
The DNA here is from genome assembly GCF_024586455.1 of Bactrocera neohumeralis. NCBI lineage: Eukaryota > Metazoa > Arthropoda > Insecta > Diptera > Tephritidae > Bactrocera > Bactrocera neohumeralis. The sequence continues at coordinate 45,199,754 of NC_065920.1, read as the reverse complement.
ATTTTCACCCACTTCGCGATAAACTCGCCCTCAACCCAATCGTCTAAGCCTGTCTCTAGAGTGTTTATAAAATAATCACTGTACGCTGTTATTTCATTAACACAATTTAATTGGCTATCACCACATTATTGCATTTATACATATAAAATAGCTCGCTCTATGAACAAACATAATAACCATAATCATAATGAACACTGGGTAGTCTGAAGGCATTAGTAAAGTGACAGCGGCGCGTTGGCTCGTTACATTTTGCCGAGCGCGTTAATGCTAACGCTAGCATACACATTAGCCCCACGCGCACGCAAACGGCCGACGTATTTTAACTGTCGCACCGTCTAAACCGTAACAGCATACTTCAGTGTGCAGTTGCAATCTCCAAAAGCCAGTAGCAACGCAAGCACTCCAACTCGCATTCGCCCATAAATATGCCGACATATGTACAGACATAAAACCCGCCATAGCAACTTCCGTTGCAGTGTTGCATTCGGCGTGGTTGCTGAATGCGTCGCTGGATGACAATGAGGATGCGAACGAGGACGAGGAAATGCAATGGCAATCTAGCGCCCAACACTGGAAGTTTCGACACTAATGCGATATCTGCTGCCTGAGAACAATAGCGTTGGCCGGCAATGCCTACCCGCTGCGCTTCACATCACTTCCGTTAGCTTTTGCCTGTCAGTTGCAAACCGCAATTGGCGCGGCTGGGTTTCTATTGATGCTGCCCATGCGGCGACGTTGCTGCTGCTACTATATTGTTATTGTTGTTGTTTTGCGCACATAGAAGTTGAGGTAGAAATTGTAGCAGTTGCAAGTTACAAAATAAAAATTATTATTATAAACGGAATGGAAACAATGGCGTAAGTAAATAAATGCGGGAATTAAGTCGAAATAATGCACTCGAATGCCGACGGCGACAACAGACGTGGCAGCGGCGGTGGCAGCGGCAGCGGCGAGGAAGAGTTGCATTTTGATTTGGTTTGTTGTTTGTGCTTGTGGAATTAAGTGGATTCTGACGTTACTGCTGTTGTTGTAATTGTTTATTGCAACTGCTGTGAGTGGCCGTCTGCAACTGGAAACATTTAACAGTTGTTGTTATTTGTATGTACTCGGTCATATTTACGAGGTTCATTTAATAAGCTCTCGATGAATTTAGTTCATCGCTTTTGCCAAAGACCCAGAAAGTTGTTATACGACCTAGGTTGGGATGCTCTTATCGCCGAAAATCTTTCAGTACATGTTCATATGTATTCTGAAAGTATGAATTGGCTGTTATTCTAAATAACTTCGGGTAAAATTCACTATTTATTTGACCTCTGACAGAAAAACCACTATGAGCTACAAATTATGACCAAATATTGAAAGTAGTTTCCAAATTTTTCCCCCCTTTCCCTGGCTGGTTCTTGAGCTCCATGTTTGAAGCTTCTCAACAGAGGATGCTCGACCAGCCTTTATGTTTTTGATATGACAAGGCTCCTATGGGATCCAAAAACGGTTCGGAAAGGGTTTAAAATGAGTAGCTCCATTTATCAGAGCCTTAAACGCCCATTAGAGCAATGTTGAATTTACAAATACCTTTACTTATCAAACCACTCTCGTTTATATGCTTATACTTAAGTCTAGCTCCATTTGTTTATTTGTCTATTCCCACATTTTGCATGTAATTGTGTTGTGGTGGCGTGTCGAGTGGCATACTGGTTTCGGCGCGACTGCAAGCATTACTGTAAATGATGCGGAATGGTATCCGACTCTAAAGTAGGGGATCAGCTGAAAAATAAAATAAAACTCTTTAAAAATTTGAACGGAGTTGCGGACTCGACTTTAAGCACTTGCAAAGAAGTTTGTTTTAGATTTGTTCAATTCGTCTGCGGTCGTCGTGTAGTAAGTGACGGTAAATAAATGGCTTTTATGGAAGCTCAATAATCTACGACAAAAAATAAGACTGCTTAAATTAGATAAAGTTAAATTAGATGGTTGATCCCTAAGTATGGGGGACCACACTTAGACTGTTATTAACAGTTCAAAACCCAACGAAAGACACTACTGTAGTTGGATCTTAGCTATCGACAAAAACGCCATGAACTTATGACAAATCTGCTTTGAGGTTTTATTTATATTTCCGCTATTTCAACCGAATGTCTGAAAGTACATATAAGATCCGAGGGGATTCTGCCTTGTTTTGTCTAAAGCAGAACATTCGAGGTGGAAATGTAAAAATGATTCCGTCTCATCTTCTTCCATACACCTTTTGCAGCTGTCACGTTGTAACATATTCAATGTTACTGCATGGATCCCGAGCGGGCAATGTCCAATTGGAACTCATGAAACTATTGAAAGGTGGCCTTTGCTAAGAGCAAAGACTTCCTTAGACTTCTTAGATTTACCCTGGTTCGTAAAGGCCTTGCGACTGCATCATTGCTGATCTGAGCCCCAACAGTCCAGTAGTGAATCACAAGTAGCCAACAGCGTTCCTACCCGTTCCCATTCCGCAATTATTGAGTTTGATGTACCTGTCCTAGCGCATCAGCTTTACATTTTACTGCAATACCGCTGTAATCTGACACCCAAACCAGACTAAACATAAAATAACTCGATGCTAGAGATAAGGAATTCAGACAGCCTTTCACTATTTCTCAAGACGAGGGGCGAGAAGTTTTTTTTACGGTTGGATCAAAACTTGCGGGTAGGGTTGGTGGAGGAGGGTCTGTCTCAGAGCTTCTGTCCCCTCGCTTACAGCGAGTCCTTCCCACCCGTGCTTTCTTCGAAGGTATATGAAAAGTGACAGCCAGGTACAATTATCTTGGAATGAGGATTCCAGAGTGACTGTGAGCGTCTAGGTAACTTTATTCTCAGAATCTGTGGCAGCTTTCGCGGCCATACACCTTACGCTTATATCTATCGGTGCTGTATGCAGTGCAATAGTCGGTATGGTTCGTTCGCACCAAAAATCCTGATGAGAAAGCCCGTTGCACAATTTTTTGACGATAGAGTTCTTTTCCTCGCATTCTACCTCACAAAATTCCCAAGAACATTGTAGGCTTAAATATGACTTCATTGAGCCAAAGAAGCCCCTTTGATAAGAGTCAGTCATCTTTTCCATAACAAATCCACTTCCATAATTACTTTTAACTACCACCAAAAGCAACTATACATACAACTTCCTAAGTATATAATCGTCAAGATCATGTTCATCGCACTATTCTAAAAGCATTTTTTTAAATCGTGAACTATAACACACCACACATACACATCAGACGAAAAATCTCTTTACGGCGTAATTACAACCACATTGTATGTAGTCTAACTAACTCTAAATCCCCACCATAATACCACAATTCCGAAATTCATTTATTGTGTCCTAACCTTCTAAGTAAATGTACTAATATAGAGTTCAGTTAAAGTCATTCACAAATACGCGACGTGCATATGACTTTATAGCCTTTGTTGATTTGTCAATAAAACCAGTCGGAACTTCGTCTTGAGTCTCGGTCAGTGCAAATTAAATTCAATATTAAGTTGCTTAGAAAAGCATTTGCAATAAAGTTCAACTTTTTGCAAGAGTCGTAAAATAAAATGAACGCAACAGCTGAGCGCATTAAAAAGGCAAAGTTAAAATAGTTAAACAATAGCGCAAAAAGCAACAATGGCAAAGCTGCACACCCCCCACCCATTATCGGGCGTACGCTTTCTCAGCACGTTTGCCACGCTTGCACGCTTTCACCCAAAGGCGAAACCGAAATGCGAACGAATTATAGTATATGTGTGTGTATGTGTAGGGGCGGCCGGCGGAGGGCAACAGTATTCAATGGGGTAAAACGTCAAATGCACAGCGGCGGCAACACAAATACGAATACAATTGTTGAAATTTATACCATTGAAATTATTTTCGAGCCAAAACTGAACTGAAAGCAATTAAAATGCTGCAGCGATTATAATTGCGCGCATGGCGAATAAGTGCTGAAGCTGTCAGCAACAAGCAAGCAACAATCAGCAAGCAACATTGAGGCGAATTAGGCATGGAAAAGTCGCTACAACAGGATTAGTACGAGGGTTGTACGGCGAAGTGAGTGAATGATTAGAAAATAAAGATATACTATGTATATATGTATATATTAAAAGGCGCTACAGGTTTCAACCAACTCGTTACTTATAACAATAGATATAACCTCAAAGAATTGAAAACCTGCAAATATGGTATATAAGTACTAAATCTCTTACCAGAAAACCTCTTTCTTACCTGATCTTTGGCGTCCCTGGCGGACATTGATTCAAAAATTTCCACTAGACCAGTTATTTCTTATTTTTTGATATTCACCAAAACAATTATAGTTTGATATTCACTAAAACAATTATAATATCATCCTTAATGATGAGCGTTTGTAGAACCGACCCCCGAATATCCATATCTGAACCTTCTTCTTCCTTACTGGCGCAGAAACCGCTTACACGGTTAAAGCAGAGTGCCAGTCGTTTCTTCTTCTCGCTACGTGCGGCCAATTGGAGATTCCAAGCGAAGCCAGGTTTTTCTCCATCTGGTCCTTCCAACGGAGTGGAGGTCTTCCTCTTCCTCTGCTTCCCCCGGCGGGTACTGCGTCGAATACGTTCAGAGCTGGAGTGTTTTCATAAATTCGGACAACACGACCTAGCCAGCGTAGCCGCTGTCTTTTAATACGCTGAACTATGTCAATGTCGTCGTATATTTCATACAGGTCATCGTTACATCACATGCGATATTCGCTGTGGCCAAAGCGCAAAGGACCATAAATCTTCCGCAGAACCTTTCTCTCGAAAACTCGACTAACGTCGACTCATCAGATGTTGTCATCATTCATGCCTCTGCAGCATATAGCAGGACGGGAATAATGAGTGGCTTATAGAGATTTGTTTTTGTTCGTCGAGAGAGGACTTTACTTCTCAATTGCCTACTTAGTCCGAAGTAGCACCTGTTGGCAAGGCATATCTTCAAGGGTTTCAAGGCTGACGTTGTTGTTGGTGTTGATGCTGATTCCAAGATAGACGAAATTATCTACAACTTCGAAGTTATGACAGTCAACAATGACGTGGAAGCCTAGTCGCGAGTGCGACGACTGTTTGTTTGATGACAGGAGATATTTCGTCTTGCACTCGTTCACCACCAGACCCATTTTATCCGAGGCAGTTGGTAGTTTTTCATTGGGAGCGTTTTTTACGTGACGGGTCCCAAACCCAGCGCACAACCCTATGTAGGGGATGTTTCGCCTTCTCACTTTAGCTCGCCTTCAAACGGATGTTCTTAGGCTACCCAGAAGATACTTAGTCAAAAACCGGAAGTCTTGAGCTGCTTGAGCCATATGTAAAAGAATCGTTTCTGGCCACTCCCAAGCGAATGGCGATCAGAGAACTTTCCTCGCTTGCGTGAACTTCTACACACGACTCCATCCTCCATATCTGAACCACCCAACATTAAATTAGTTTGAGATATTTAATATAAGGCGAACCAAATAAGAATGCATTTCAATTTGCCGGAACTTCAATCAACCTTATTTATACCGCTAAACTGAAATGTTGATTGAGTCTTCTCAGAGACATTACATTTTTGGCAATGTTAGTCAAAATTTGTCTATCTCAAATATATTTACCATACCCAGCAGTCAATAACTCTACATTGGAAATTAAAGATATTGATAGTTTTAGCCTGAACTAGAACATGCCTAGACGTATGTTAATGGAATGCTTGCTACTCATTGTTGGTCCGTGGTTTGCGGTATGGCCAAACATCTCGGCATTCTTGTGATTCTTACGATCCCAATTAGCTGGGGGCTTTTTTTAAAAGGGAAATTGAAAAATATAACGTTATTAGCAAAACTAGCAATAATTCACCAAGGTAGCCTTTGGCAACTTGTATCTATTTGCACCCTATTTATGCATCTACCATTACCGAATGTTGCAAAAAGTCAGTTTTTCGAAGGTACGACTAAGAATAATGGAAATCGTGATTGCAACAGTTTCATCCCGATACTTTTTCGGAGTGTTTTTGACAGATAAATTCTTTAATACTTGCCGCCAAGACAGAGAAGACGGTAAGGCTTTGTTTACAATCATTATGAAAGTTTAACATTTCATTCTATTTAGGACGTACCATTACAATTTTATCTATAGTGTTCTTAGGGTCAACTAACTAGAATATACGGCTGAACTATATATAACCGGTGAGAATATAACGATCAGATTTATGGTTTCCTTCTTAATGATACTTAAGATTGCGAGTTCATAACAGTTTTCCACTATTTAATACTTTTCATATCAGCAATATACAAGCAAAACTGTTGAGAAGTCTTTCCATTTTTACTCTCAACTCCGCAATCCACGCACCAGTAACTATACTAACTTATTTAACTGCCCTCGTATAAACATACCTCTATAGAATGGGAAAAATGTATAATGCGGCACGAAAAATGTCACAAAAAGCATAACTACCCACCAAAAGGGGGAGTAGGCTGCATCGGTATAGCCGACAGACGCACCGATCAGCTGCTTGTCGCTTCCAACAGACCTATACAAACAACCATACAACACGTATACAGACACGTCACATGGCATAGAATTGGTTAAGAACCGTTGGCATATGAGGCGTTAATTGTGCGCATCCAAGAACCCGACTGCCGACACACAGACGCGCACGAATAACGGTACGTTGGCAATTCAGCGGAAAAAATACCGACGGAAGCGGACTGCGCGCCCACAGGCGAGAGCTCCATTTTATAATTTTTGCCGGAATATTTACTTCAGCATTAATGCCTTTTCTGAAACAAAATAATACCTACAGACATACAACAGCATCAAAACCGTTATAAGAGTGAGCGTAAATGTAGAGCCTGGTGTTGTGAAATAATAATAAGGCGTAAATACAGTGAAAGTATGTGAATGCACTATACTCGTGGGTATATGGGTAATATAAGTATTTATAATTTTTGCCTGACAACCCATGCATTTAATTTGCGGCTTCAATTGAATAGCACTTTTGGCAATTTAAAGTAACGCAAATATTTTGCTGTGAATATTCATCAGTACGTAATTAAACATTTAGCACTAGTAAAGTAACGGAGCTTGTTCTAAATCGAAATCTATGTAATTGACCTTGACACCGTTTTTTAACTCTTTGAAAATCACCATCTGATCTAACCCGGATTGTTCCATTCAGAGCGGAAATGTTGAAAATAAATATTATAGAACTGTTTTGGAGAGTTTGCTTTATTAAGAAGATAAGTATTTGAGTACCACAAACTTTCAGTAAACATCGTGAAATATCGAAGACTATGTGAGTCGTCCATCTAGTGCTTAAAATCGTCGCGCTGACATCAGATAAATAAGAGGGGATCTTGGCATCTCTTGATGTCTCTTGGTTGATATTTTGGGTATGAAGCGTGTCAATGCCAGACTCATACTAAAAGACCTAAATATTTTACAAAAACGACGGCGTTTAAAGGTCACAAAAGGGAGAACTCTAAGTTCATCGAACGCATCTTTACAGATTACGAACAACTTTACTTAATCGATATTTGAATCGGTAAAAAACAGTGAAATAGTAGTACAAGTATTAATACAGAAGCCACTTTTGCTTAATTGGAAAATATTTTATTTTTACAGTCAAACTTTGACTATCTTATACAAACAGGTACCACTACGATATAAAGTGTCGTATTATCTAAAAAAAAAAACAATTTCTGTCGTAAACGGGTTATGTAGCATTTATTAGAGCATTTAAAAATCAAATTACTTGGTTATGGAAGAACTCGAACGATTATGTCAGCTATCAGTGCCTGAAATGGTATCGACAAAGACACGGAGAGGAACAAGGTACTAAAATATGGCAGCGGCAGTGCCAATCCTCAACCAAAGGACTCTGAACCTACAGATTGATACAGGCCATCCAATCATAGATAGACAGACGACATAGGGACCTGGATTTACATCTGACCCAAATTTGACGACACTCATGTATCAATCCAATGATAAATGAAAGCTGTCAACCAAGCGTCAGTTGAAATTATGATAAACCTGAGACTTTTTGAACAGATTAAGTGTCCGACAGTCCGCACAATAAAGGAGACTTAAAATGTCCTGTCACTCCCATTCTAAAGATTCCGTGGGAAAGTCTTGTGTTAAAAGTAGGTCAGGTGCAACTGCTGGCGTACGCCGATGCTATTGATATTATTGACCTCAACATCCGCGCTCTTAATTCTGATTTCATCTGACTGTATTAGGAAGCAAAAGAAATGGGCCTGGTAGTGAACGATGGCAAGACGAAATATCTCCTGCCATCACACAAACAATCGTCCCACTCGCGAAGTACAGTCCTGTCTCGAAGAACAAAAACAAAACTCTATAAGTCACTTATTATTCCCGTTCTGCTATATGGTATAGAGGCATAGACGATTAGAACATCTGATGAGTCGACGTTGCGAGTTTTCGAGAGAAAAGTTTTGCGAAAAATTCATGGTCCACGGTGAATATCGCATTCGATGGAACAATGAGCTGTATGAGATATACCACGGCAGTGACATAGTTCAGCGATTTAAAAGACTGCGGCTACGCTGATAAAAACCAAAATTTCGATGGAAAATATAAATATCTCAACTTGATGAAATAATAATAATAACCGCTTAAGCGCTGTCTACGGCAGTAAAGAAGAAGAAGACATGAACAAGTAAGAAATGTGCTAAAGCATATACACGCGAATGTTCCTCGAATAAGGAAGTATAGCTAAATATTACTCTCTCTTTCCTTCTTAACTAACCTGACCAATATTCTATAAGGACGAAAGAGGTTGCTACTTCGCGAAGTTCTATTTTTACGGTAAGTGCATTTAGAAATGCAAAAATTTAACAGAGCAGTGCGAAATATGCTTGACTTCTTGTCGACATAAAGTAGCGGAACGCTGATGAACTGGCCAAGAGGAAAGCATCCCAAGAAGAATTTGAATGAATATAATAAATTTTCGAATTGAAAAAAACATAACCTCATTTGCCATCTGTTTAGTCCTTAACTTATGGTTAAAAAAAGCCATTCAGATCTGGTGCAAATGTGGTCATACAAGAACGTCGACCATAAAAACTTTGCCTTCAACGCATCTCGCGTTGTATAAATGCAATCGGGCTACTCTATATGGCATAAGCAAGATAAGTTTTTCTTACAAGTTTTGTAATTGCTTAACTGTTTGAGCTTTAAAGACAAATACCAATATTAGCGAAAACACAAGAAAGAAAGCTGAAAATGTGCAAAGGAAATCACACGTAATTCTGATGCAAAGATACATCAAGCTCTGAAAAACCATTTATGGAAAATATATATAGATAAAATAATAATAAAATAATGGAATTCGACAAATCCGACCAGCATATAAGCACTGTGTCGGTTACTCAGAAGATAAACATTGCGCTAGAAACCGTTAAGAACCATTTAAATGAGCATAAAATGTATTCAAACTCCATTTTTGGGTGGCATACGAGTTAAGTAAAAAAAATCATGAACCGAACTACCAACTTCAAATCGCTACTGAATCGCAACATAATCGAGCTATATCTAAAGCAGAAGCTTACTATTGATCAAAAATGTGTCACTTATAAGAATATGAAACAAAATTCATCATGATCGCTGCTTCCTTACTCCCAAACTCTTATGTTGGACATGTACTGTCAATAATTGGACCGTCTGAAGGTAGCAATCGCCCAGAAGTAACAAAGTTGGGCCAATAAGAGAACCCCACGTTAGGGACGCCCACATTTCAAATGGGATAGAAGGTTCAAAGTGAATAAAGAACAAGTAAGAAAGGGCTAAGTTCGGGTGCAACCGAAGATTTTATACTCTTGCAGCTGTTTTATACTGTTATGAGTTATCTTCCGATTTTATCCATTTTCACACTGTCGATAAGAGTTCTTATTAGATACTATGTCCTGGACAAATTTGGTTAGAGTAGCTTTCGTACATGTACATATGTACATTAAACTCATCAGAGGGCGGGGCCACGCCCACTTTTTCAAAACTTTTTGCCCACAGGTGTTCTTGCTACTGCGATTCCCTGTACCTAATTACAGTTTTATATTGTTTTATATCTTAATGAAATGCTTAGTTATGGCAATTTATAAGTTTTTGGTTAATAGCGTTTTGTAAGCTCGTAATTTTTAGAGTAAGGAACCCGCATACCAAAATAAGATATCTCAATTTTTACTGAAGTTACTTCTTGCACGGACCGACAGACAGCCAGGCGACACACGCACAATGAGACTGACAGATTGAGAAGACTGCAGGAAATGTTTAGAGTTGTAAGCATCTAGGGTCCCCACGGTATGATAGATTGGAGGAGGTATCGATACTGAGACCACAGAGTCTGTTAAAATTCGCTTTAAGCGCAGGCATCCGAAAAGATCGCAAAGGACCAAAACTGGCCTATGCGTAGCTCATATTATGAAAATGGCCTTATGATATTTTCTCCAAAATTGCAAAAAGTCATTTAAACAACACATATCGAACTCAAATCGGATCAGTATAACTAAACTAAAAAAAAATTTCCGAGGCCTTATATAAAAAATCTCGAAGTTCTGATTTGGAACATTATAAATCACTAGTCTAAAATAAAACAACAACAACAACAACAACAATAGGAACGTTTAAAAACAACCTATTCCAGTTTTAAATTTATCGTGGATGCAGTTATGACCACACCTTACACAAATTATCATGATTCATCCATTACTGGGGTTTCTAGAGGTCAAACCTTGAACAATACTCATATCAATCAACAAACTTTCCGAGCTTCAAACAATGTTTCTGAACATCCCTCATATTCCTTGCAGGGTACGTACAGCCATACAGTCACCCGCACACACCTAGTCGCTTCAGTATTCAATATACGCAAAATATATTTATTTCGCTTTTATAACCCCCAATCTTTTCGCTGTTTCTTTTTCACACATTTATGAATTTTATTTATGCACATTTACACGGACTTTTATTCATGAGTATAGGTGTGTATGTGTGTACCGCAAGCGTATATAATAAAACATTTTGTATCCATTTTTTTATGAAAACTTTGTGGTATTCGCAATTTATACACTTGCATGCACTGACACGCGCGGACGCACGCACACATATGTACATACGCACACATTCATGAGAAAAAGGAAAACAAGCAGCACTGGACCAGCTGCAAGCTACAACAAAAATGGCACGAGTGAAGTGACAAATATTTGAAAATGCCCAATTTAAGTGTTAACAACAGCGAAAGGGCAGAGGACAGGGGTTTCACTGAATTTTTCACTATCACTTACAGGTATTTATTTCGTTTAACTACGAACCATTGCCCTTGGGGTCGTAAATACAAACGTTTTCGTCGATTAAAAAATGGTTTTATTTACGGACTTTTTTGTGGCAACGGAGTGAAGCAAAACACCATGAAGAGGGAGTACTAGGTTGCCTATTGTTAGTGTGCTTGATTTTATTTTAGCTTTTGATTTTTATTTCAGTTTGTTACTTACTTTGTTTCTTTTTTTTTTGCCTTTCTCCGTTTATGGGTAACGCAAATTTCAGGTAACGTATACGCCTTGGCATACTAACAAAATTTGGTTCATGTTTAATAACTGGAAAATCGGCAAATTCGCATTTTCTCGTGGGGAGTAAGCAATTGCAAAAGTATATTTTTACATATATACATAAATATATTAAGGTGTGTGTTATTTCTCAAGTTTATACATTTTTCGCAAACGCCCCATAAATTCTTAAAATGTTTAAAAACAACCTATTCCAGTTTTAAATTTAGCGCCTGCAATAAAGGTCTTATTAGTTTTTTTCCATAAAACCTGCCTTTAAAAGAGATATCCAGTTAAAGTTATACATCAAAACATATACTCTATTCGCAGTACACCATGTCGTATGAGTAATACCGAATTTACAAATCACTTGTGTGTATACTCAGTACTTTTGAAACTTTAATTACGTATAAGAGAATATTTTTATGAAAAAATTCAATGCATCTTTTTTGCAGAGCAAAAATTTTGTACTAGAATATCATTTCTCCAGGTGAGTGTATTTTCACATAATCTCATCGTATATACATGTATTGGTTGTCAAAAAAGTCTTGCGGTATTTTTATTGAATTTTTTTTTTATTGAAATTGGAATGAATTTTTGATGACTCATGCCCAGCTCTTGACCGATGCTACGGCTGCTACTATGCCGGTCTCTTTCGACCAATTCAGCGATTTTATCGCAATTTTCGACGACAGGCCTTCCGGAGCGTGGCGCATCTTCGACCACCTCTACACCAGAACGAAAACGTTGAAACGATCATTGTGCGGTGGAAATGGAAACTGTATCGGGTCCATAAACTGCACAAATTTTATTGGCGGCTTGAGATGCAATTTTGCCTTTATCGTAGTAGTGCTGTAAAATATGCCGTATTTTCTCTTTATTTTGCTCCATGTTCGCGACGCTATAACTCACGAACGACTTAAAAGAAACGACAATCAATCAAACACGTGGTAGCGCGTGAAATGAGCTTTCAAAAAGGTATAGCATGATCCGATGCGACGAATAAAACTAGAACTAGGCGCTTTCAGCGCCAACTAGAACTATTAAGCACGGTCTAAATTGAAAAGAAAAGAGCTTCCATTGTATAATTTTTTAGAGCATAAATTGAAATATACATGCCCTCTGCAAAAAGATATTAACACTAAAAATAACCCACACCCTTATACACATACATATGTATATTTAATCGAAAATACCGCAAGACTTTTTTGACAATCTATAAATTATATTTAAAAGAACTATGATTAAGCACGGTCTAAATTGAAAGAAAAGAGCTTCTTTACATTGTATAATTTTTTTAGAGCAGAAATTGAAATTATACATGCCCTCTGCAAAAAGACATTAACATTAAAAATAACCCACACCCTTATACATATACATATGTATATTTAATCAGGTATGTGTAAGCTTGTAAATACATTTTGTGGCTGTAGAATACTTCTATGTTGCTCAACCAGCTGATTAATGTTTCGTTTCAATTAGAAAAAAAGTTAGAAAATTGGCTGGAAACAGCGAGAGTGTTTTATTTAGCCTTATACCTGTGCCCAAAAAATAAGGTGACATTTGAATTTAAACTGCGCGCGTCGAAGAATTTGGAAAATTATTTTTTTTTTAGGTTGGTAGTACTGTCAGTCACATTTATGTCAAATTTCATGTCAAAATATTCATTAGTGTTTGAGATACGTGTCGTTTTGTGAGCTGCTAAAAGTGAGTTTTTCGTTTTTTGCGATGTCGAATTTGTTGAGCAAAGAATTTGCATTAAATTTTGTTTACGGAATCAATTTTCTGCTGCGGATACGTTGAGGATGGTGCAGAAAGCCTTTGGTGATGAGGCTATGTCTAAAAAAATGTTTACAAGTGGTATAGTGAGTTCCAAGCCGGCTGTGAACGTGTCGAAGACGAAGAGCGTCCAGGGCGACCATCAACCTCAACCGACGAAGCTCACGTTCAACAAATCAAAGATTTGGTGTTGAAAAACCGTCGATTAACAATTAGAGACCTTGCTGATGAAGTTGGCATATCGAAAGGCTCAGCCAATACCATTTTGAAGGATGTTTTGGGCCTCAAGCGCGTCAAATCTCCACTGGTACCGAAAACATTGAATTTTTTGGGAAAAAGGTGTCGCGTTGAAGTGTGTGCAACGATGCTTTCCGACTACCAGAGTGTCATGAAACGCATTATAACTGGCGATGAGACTTGGATCGATCTTACGACCCCGAAACAATCGATCAATCGAGCGAATATCGTGCCAAAAGAGAGCCGAGACCAAAAAAATCGCGCCAAAGTCGCTAAAAAATCAAGGTCATGTTGACTGTTTTCTTCGATTATCGTGGTGTAGTGCATTATGAATTCCTTCCAACCGGTCAAACAGTCAACAAGGAATATTATTTGAACGTTATGCGTCGTTTGCGTAACGTTATCCGCCTAAAAAGGCCGGAATTGTGGAAAGACAATTTACACCACGATAATGCACCATCCCATACTGCCCTCGTAATTCGTGATCATTTCGCCAAAAACTCAACCCATATCGTTCCGCAACCACCGTATTCACCTGATCTGGCACCGTGCGACTTCTGGCTGTTCACCAAGCTCAAAAGACCGCTCCGGGGACACCGTTTTTATACGACAGAGGAGATTCAAGCCGCAGCGAAGACGGAACTGAAGGCCATCCCGGAAAGTGACTACAACCAGTGTTTCGAAGATTGGAAAATCCGTTGGCATAAGTGCATTGCATCGGGAGGGGATTACTTTGAAGGGGTTGAAATTGATTTGGAAGAATAAATAAAGAATTTTCAAAATAAATACAATGTCACCTTATTTTTTGGGCACAGTATATATGGCAACCGAGAGTTTAAATTAAAAAGTTAGCTTTAAATAATTTTTCAGAAATATCAGCCTTAAAAGCCAATTGTTGTAAAATCCACTTAAATACCTATTCACTAACTTGTACTCACCACAAGACTGCGTTCTCGGTATATTTCCATACGCCAGCCACTAGTAACAATAAAGGAAGAGTAGCGAGCTGCCACCTATAGACTTGGCAAGTCTCTTTATTGCTTTAAAAATTCTTAACGAAAATTCGATTTTTGAAAATATAATGAATTAAGTCTGCAAACCTTCCTTAAGAACCAGTTTTTGAGATTTCATTCATTTTTCCTTCAACTTAAATGCCGTTGCTGTTGATAAGTACCGTAATACCGCATAAAGTATACCTGGAGCCATTTCTAATTGTATGTTATGGTCTACTGGAGTTTATCAAGGCAACAGCGGCTTGTCAAGCATTCAAACGTGTATGTATGTACTATATGTATGTGTTAATGTAAGAGTAAAAAGTATATACACGTTAACATTTCCATTTTTCACATACTTCTAGTTGGCTTAGCTTTGCGATTACTCACAACAAATATGTAACAAATTCACTTACATACCCACAAATGTCTGAACATAACAGCAAAGCAGTCATAACCCAGCAAAGAGTTTCTAAGGAGCCCGTCGTTGGAGTATAATTTTATTTAGACTGATTTTTTCAAAGGAAGAGATTCGAATTATTGTATTTGAATACCGAAACCAAATGGTAATCCGAAGAAGCCAAGTTTTGTGGGTACGGCTGTTGGGGTAGAGCTCCCTGCTAAGTACTTTAATTGTATCGAGAACAAGATTGTCTTCTTCTTCTGCTAGTTTTTCGATCAATGCATGGTTAAAATAAATCATTTGCCGTCTGTAGCGATTAGTATTAACAGTTTAAACAGGTTTTAGAAGTTCATGATATATGTACTACACTTTTCTGATCCCACTAATCTCATAGCATTGTCTTCTTACTTCTTCAATGTTTACGGTTGTCCCGGATTAACCCATGATTTCGGTTTAGGATGGGATTAGGATTTCTTAAAAGAAATCCATTTTTCATCGCCAGTGGCAATTCGATTCAAAACTGATTTTCTTTCGAGTCTTTGAAGCAAATATTCACAAGTGTTTTTTCTGTTTCCCATTTGTCTTTCATTCAATTCATGAGGCACCTATTTTCCACACTTTTGGATCTTTCCCATAGCTTTCAAACGTTCTGAAAGTGTTTGCTGTACAACATTTAACATGGTTGCCATCTGCCTTTGACTCAAAGAATCATCTTCATCCAGTGCTTGCATTTCGGCATCTTCTTTTTTCTTCCTTTTCCGCATTCTTCATTTCTCACGCCAAAATCTTGATTCTGATAAAGCATGATCGCCAAATACCTTTTTTAATTTTTAATGGGTGTATTTTGATTTGTATATTTGGTTTGATCATCGAAGACATCAAACTAAACTAAAGCTTAAAGCTGCTTCAAGTTTCCTAATTCTTCAATTATAGTATAATGAGCGGCGACATTTTGTCTTTAAACTCATCACAAATCTAAAATCCATCCCAGCTCGATCATAACACGCCCTTCTGGTCTTTATCTAGCAAGTGGTAACCGGCCGCAAGTGGTAGCCGCTGCTATTTAGGCGGACTTGGGAAAAAATTTTCAGCAATATTATTTCTTCAGCAAACGGAATAAAAGTAAAGAACTATTTTATAAAAGACACTTTACGATCTCCCTTGGTTCTAAAGTTGAAGGGACTTACAGATTTAGGGTAATGGAAGTCTATCAAGAAAGATAGAAAATGTTTATGCTATAAAGCTATTATTAAAACAGCGGCTGTGAAGTTTTACCTTACCCGCTTTAAAGCCCGGAATGTCCTTTCTGACTGCCATATGTTCCGGTCGATGCAAAACGCCTTCAATGGAATACATCAGAACAAGGTATCAAAATTGCCTGTATTCGTTCTTGACCGTGAACAGGCGCTATGAGTTGCCAAATGGGTAAATGTTATGGCTTCAGATGGGCAATACTTTGAATAATTCCATAGTGGCAGTTTTCCTTAAATAAGCTAAATTTCGAGTTTCAAAAGCAAATATTTCCTTTTTCGACCAACGGGAAATTTACTTTTTTACTTATGACTCAATCTCTTGAAAAAGAATTGTACTAATGCCGACCCGAGTATTGAACAATTTTATGAACCCTTTAAATCTCTCTGTACTCATCCTTTAGCCCCACATATTTACTCTTCTAAATATTATTTCTAAAAAAATTTTGCTCACTGGGTTATAAATTTTTGCCGCTCAAATAATCAACAGTTCTTAGCTTTCTGTGTGTGCGTGCATATGACTTCCTATTTTCCGCATCATTTGTCACAATGTCGTCGTATTCCAAATACATTTTTCAAAGTTATGACTAAGCGTTTACGGTTAGAAACGTAGAGCTTTCACCAAGCTTTCATCACTGCAGACTTTGTTCGACTGCTGTTGACAGCTATGGAATTATTGTTTATATTTTCTTGGCAAGCTTATTATATTAAATAGTTGCAGGAACACAAACTAAATTACATAACAAATAATATAGTATGTATTTGTGGAATTGAGAATACAAATATTGCAACTGCAAGTATTAAACGACAAAGACTTTCAGTGTAAATAAATTCATTGGAGTAAAAGATTTACAAGTTTTGTAGTTTTTAGTCGTCATATTGTTATCAAGGAGGATGGAGTCATGTGTAGAAGTTCACGCATGTGAGGAAAGTTCTCTGATCGTCATTCACTTGGGAGTGGCCAGAAACGATTCTTTTACATATGACTCAAGCAGCTCACGACTTCCGGTCTTTGACCAAGTATCCTCTGGGTAGCCTAAGAACATCCGTTCGAAGGTGAGCTAAAGTGAGAAGGCGAAACATCCCCTGCATAGGGCTGTGCGCTGGGTTTGGGACCCGCCACGTAAAAAGCCTATCCCAATGAAAAGCGACAAACAGCCTCGGATGAGAAACCCCTCTTTTGATGACGACCATGGCAAACGAAATAAGGATAACGATATCAGGGCATGCACCTGGAATGTCCGGTCCCTTAATTGGGAAGGTGCCGCTGCCCAGCTGGTTGATGTCCTCGTGAAAATAAAGGCTGACATCACCGCCATCTAAGAAATGCGATGAACGGGACAAGGACAAAGACGAGTAGGTCCTTGTGACATTTACTACAGTGGCCATATAAAGGAGCGCAAGTTTGGTGTTGGATTCGTGGTGGGAGAGAGACTCCGTCGCCGAGTACTATCATTCACTCCGGTGAATGAACGTCTAGCCACAATCCGCATCAAAGCGAGGTTCTTCAACATATCGCTGATTTGCGCCCACGCTCCGACGGAGGAGAAGGACGATGTGACCAAAGATGCCTTTTATGAGTGCTTGGAACGCACTTATGAGAGATGCCCCCGCCACGATGTCAAAATCGTGCTTGGCGACTTTAACGCCAGGGTGGGTAAAGAAGGTATCTTTGGCACTACGGTCGGTAAATTCAGCCTCCACGACGAAACATCCCCAAATGGGTTGAGGCTGATCGACTTCGCCGGGGCCCGAAATATGGTTATCTCTAGTACTAGATTCCAGCATAAAAAGATTCATCAAGCTACCTGGCTGTCTCCGGATCGAAAAACTACCAACCAGATCGATCATGTTGTGACAGACGGAAGACACGTCTCCAGTGTTTTAGATGTGCGTGCGCTCCGAGGTCCTAACATCGACTCGGACCACTATCTTGGTGCAGCCAAGATTCGCACCCGCCTCTGTGCAGCAAAAAACGCACGCCAACAAACACAACGAAGGTTCGACGTCGAGAAGCTGCAATCACAACAGACAGCCGAACGATTTTCTACTCGGCTTGCACTCCTGCTCTCTGAGAGCACTCGTCAACAACTCGGTATAAGGGAACTGTGGGACGGCATTTCAAACTCCTTACGTACAGCTGCAACCGAAACCATTGGTTTTCGGAAAGTGCAAAAGAACAGCTGGTATGACGAAGAGTGTCGTCTCGCAGCGGAGAGAAAACAGGCTGCCTACCTCGAAACGTTACGATCGACCACTACACGTGCGGGATGGGATAGATACCGAGAGTTGAAGAGGGAAACGAGACGCATTTGTAGACAGAAGAAGAAAGAGGCCGAAATGCGTGAGTATGAAGAGCTTGATAAGCTGGCCGACAGGGGTAATGCTCGAAAATTCTACGAAAAAATGCGGCGGCTTACAGAAAGTTTCAAGACCGGAGCATACTCTTGTAGAACCCCCAAAGGTGATCTAGTCACTGATGCCCAGAGCATACTTAAATTATGGACGGAACACTTCTCCAGCCTGCTGAATGGCAGTGAATGCACAACGCCAGGAGAAGGCGAACCCGATTCCCTAATCGATGACGATGAAGCAGATGTTCCATTGCCCGACCATGAAGAAGTTCGAATAGCAATTACCCGCCTGAAGAACAACAAAGCGGCGGGGGCCGATGGATTGCCGGCCGAGCTATTCAAATACGGCGGCGAAGAACTGATTAGGACATGCACAGCTTCTTTGTAAAATATGGTCGAACGAAAGCATGCCCAACGATTGGAATTTAAGTGTGCTATGCCCAATCCATAAAAAAAGGAGACCCCACAATCTGCGCCAACAACCGCCTCCTCAACATCGCATATAAGGTTCTATCGAGCGTATTGTGTGAAAGATTAAAGCCCACCGTCAACAAACTGATTGGACCTTATCAGTGTGGCTTCAGACCTGGAAAATCAACAACCGACCAGATATTCACCATGCGCCAAATCTTGGAAAAGACCCGTGAAAGGAGAATCGACACACACCACATCTTCGTCGATTTCAAAGCTGCTTTCGACAGCACGAAAAGGAGCTGCCTTTATGCCGCGATGTCTGAATTTGGTATCCCCGCAAAACTAATACGGCTGTGTAAACTGACGTTGAGTAACACCAAAAGCTCCGTCAGGATCGGGAAGGATCTCTCCGAGCCGTTCGATACCAAACGAGGTTTCAGACAAGGCGACTCCCTATCGTGCGACTTCTTCAACTTGCTTCTGATATTGATATCATCGGCCTCAACACCCGCGCCGTTAGTTCTGCTTTCTCCAGGCTGGACAAGGAAGCACAGAAAATGGGTCTCGTAGTGAACGAGGTCAAAACGAAATATCTCCTGTCACCAACAAACAGTCGTCGTACTTGTGACTGGGTGCCCACGTCACTGTTGACAGTCATAACTTTGAAGTTGTAGATAATTTCGTCTATCTTGGAACCAGCATAAACATCACCAACAATGTCAGCCTAGAAATCCAAAGCAGAATAACTCTTGCCAACAGTGTTACTTCGGACTGAGTAGGCAATTGAGAAGCAAAGTCCTCTCTCGACAAACAAAAACCAAACTCTATAAGTCACTCATAATTCCCGTCCTGCTATATGGTGCAGAGTCTTGGACGATGTCAACAACGGATGAGTCGACGTTGCGAGTTTTCGAAAGAAAAGTTCTGCGAAAGATTTATGGTCCTTTGCGCGTTAACGGCGAATATCGCATTCGATGGAACGATGAGCTGTACGAGATATACGACTACATTGACATAGTTCAGCGAATTAAAGGACAGCGGCTACGCTGGCTAGGTCATGTTGTCCGGATGGATGAAAACACTCCAGCTCTGAGAGTATTCGACGCAGTACCCGCCGGTGGAAGCAGAGGAAGAGGAAGACCTTCACTCCGTTGGAAGCACCAGGTGGAAAAGGACCTGGCTTCGCTTGGAATATCCAATTGGCGCCACGTAGCGAAAAGAAGAAACGACTGGCGCGCTTTTGTTAACTCGGCTATAATCGCGTAAGCGGTGTCTACGCCAATTAAGAAGAAGAAGAAGAGGTGACGAACTATGTGTCCTAACTTGGCAATCTCACTATTGGTATATTAAAGTGGAGTTGTATAACCGTGTCTTTATCCGAAACTTCCTAAATCGTGGTTAACATGCCCATAATATTACTTGCGTTATCCACAAAAATTGGTGCCGGTTTTGGTCATTATCAGTGGACGTTTCCCTATTATTAGTCTTTGATTTTTTGGGTTTGGTTCTTGAAATTTGTATTTGAATTGTTAATTAGTATGTAACGTGGCTTTTACCACCTTACAATAATTTACGTCAACTTCGCTCCACAGTACATCATGTACCTTCACCATACCACCATACGTACTAAACTTCACCGCATTGACTACGCACCCAACTCACCTCACTACGATGATGAAAGCTGCTAGATCTTTCCACCATACGTACTAACGCACCATACGCATACAACTTACCTCGCTACGGTGACGAAAGCTGCGCTATGCTGCTATAAAAGCAAGCACTTTACACCAAATGCGATCATTTGCTCCAGCTCGCCGAACCGGACGGTCGCCCAGCATCGCGTAGGAAAGTAGCAGTAAGCAGGGAGGAGCCCGTCGTTTATTTCCATCATCGTGCGAGTTTCAACAAGCGTCAACGCCTGGCTCATAAATTCCGTTTATTCTCATCCTCGTGCGAGGTTCAACAAGCGTCACCGCCTGACTCATCAATCCCGTTCATTTTCATCACCGTGCCAGTCGCAACAAGCGTCAACGCCTGGCTCATCAATTCCGTTCGTTTTCATCACGCTGGTCTGGCTGTCCGCATAAGGAGTGGGGGTGTGGATATAACTTTACGAGGATAAAACTCGTCTCTTTTTTGCTAAGGGTTCGTGGGTCCCAAGGCTGACCCTGGAGCGGCTGAGCATACCTCAGCTATGGACGAAACCCCATTACAAATGGCGCCCGAGCAGGGACCTGACTTCGTGAGTGACAGTGAAAAACATGAAACAGTCACCAACGCTCATGAATCAGGTTCGCCGCGCCCCCCACACAATCACAAGCATCGCAGTACTCCAGCGAATAAGGCTCTAACGCTGGAGACGGACACGACCAGTTGGATTTACTGGCTGAAGAAGGAACGATTAGTCACCGAGTGCAGACGACACCACATCACTGTCGAAGGGCGCACCGTAGCAGATCTCCGTAGAGAGCTGAGCGCCTGCATCCGTGCAAAGCGCCACAATAAATCCACGGAGGACCTAGTAAAAGCTTTGGAAAGGGAAATGAAGGAGGAAGGTAACGCCACCATACTCGTTCCAACCACCACGGTAAGAATCCCAAGCAAAGCGGTAGCAACACGTGGCGACATAACCTCAGCTGCAAGAGTGCCGGATTTGGAGGTTATAAACTCCGTGCGGCGATGGAACATACGCTACAGCGGTCGCGAAAATTTACACGACTTTCTAGAGCGATGCGAAGAACTAGCGGAATGCTACTCTATAGCAAACAACCAGCTTCTTGCCACGATGCCGGAAATTCTGCAGGACAAAGCGCTGCAATGGTTTCGTGTAAAACGCAACACCATCAACACGTGGGACGACTTTCGTTACGAGGCTGAGCGGTTCTTTTTACCGAAGCGTCACCTCGCACATCTGGAGGAAACCATCCATCAGCGCAAGCAATTTCCCAGAGAGAAGGCAAAGGATTATGTGCTGGCTATCCAAACGCTTATCCGCCAGCACCCGAAACTTCGCGATGAAGATCACACCGAACGCATATATGACGGCTTAACGGTGGAATATCGCTTATATGTCCGTCGGAGCGATTTCAACAGCGTGGACGAACTACTCGAATTAACGGAAGAATTCGAGTTGCTGAAAGGCGAGGAGACCAGGCAAGCGAGAAACACCAATCACTGTTTGACGGCGGTAAGTAATAAGTATTGCCGCGAGAAAGTTTGTTGGCGATGCAAGCAGCCGGGACACCGAAGACACCAATGTCGCAACCAGCAGCGAATATTTTGCTCTCGCTGCGGACTCGACGGAACCATGTCGCGGGACTGCAATTGTCCTACACATGTGGCAGTGCGCGCCACTCCGCCCGAACCCAGCACAGCAGCACGCAAAGCAACGCTTCCGTACCCAGAAGGGAAGCAAGATGGCCGTTATTATCTGCCCATTACTATTGCGGGCATGCAGGTCGAAGCCCTGGTGGACACCGGAGCCACGCTCACATACATCGGTAAGGAACTCCAGCGTCATCTAGACAACCACAGGATTAAAGCCAAACGCCAGACCCGTCGCATTCAGCTAGCTAACCGGACGTATATACCTAGCACGAAAATGTATCCCGTTACCATCGAGCTGGGCAAGAAGACGACGCATCTACTCGTATCCGCTTTACCGACGCTGTCGGAACCTGTCATCCTGGGCATGGATTTCCTGAGGAAGAGGGACCTGACTATCACCATCGATGGTCAACCCCTAGCCGCTACACGCCTGAGCACGCAGGCACCTGCCGACCACCTCGCGATGCTAACCGAGAGGCAACATCTTACAGAAAGGGAGAATCACCAATTGAATACGCTCCTCACTGAAAACGCAGCAGTGTTCTCGACGATCACCGGCCCCAGCACAGCCGCCGAACATGTGATTCGACTTAAACACGATCGCCCACTGAAGCAGAGATATTATCCGCGCAACCCAGCGATGCAAGGAGTAATCAATCAGGAGGTGAACGAATTGATTGCAACCGGCCGCATCGAAGTCTCTAACAGCGCTTACAGCTCGCCCATTGTCTTAGTGCGAAAGAAACAAGGAAGTTGGCGAATGTGTATCGACTACCGGCAACTTAACGCAGCAAGTATACCAGACGCATACCCACTTCACCAAATAAACGCAATCCTAGACCAGTTGAAGGAAGCTCGGTTTATCTCGACCATCGACCTGAAGAACGGCTACTGGCAGATTCCGCTACACCCCCGCTCACGCCCGTACACCGCGTTTACCGTACCGGGGAGAGGTTTATTCCAGTGGCGAGTGATGCCTTTTGGGCTGCATTCGGCGCCCGCAACATTCCAGCGAGCCTTAGACACCGTCCTGGGATCAGAACTACAGCCGAAGGTCTTCGCCTATCTGGACGACATCATTGTACTGGGAAACTCTTTCGAAGAGCACTTGGACTACTTGCAAGCAGTGTTCACGCGCCTTCAACAAAACCGCATGCAGATCAACTTTGAGAAGAGCAAGTTCGTGCAGCAACGCCTCCATTACTTGGGCCATGTAGTCAGCAACGAGGGTATTCACACCGACCCGGCTAAGGTGGCAGCCATTAGCGATATGGCAGCACCTACCACCATCCGAGAACTACGCCGCTTCCTGGGAGCAGCCTCGTGGTACCGGCGTTCGTAGCAGACTTCGCCACAATATCAGCACCACTGAACCGTTTATTGAAAAAGAACCAGCGTTGGTCATGGGGCGCCGAACAAGAAGAAGCATTCCAGGCGCTAAAGGAAAGACTAACTAGTGCACCCATCCTGGGCTGCCCTGACTTCGAGAGGCATTTCTGCCTGCAGACTGACGCCAGCGGAGAAGGACTAGGCGTGGTACTATTTCAACGCCATTCGGACCAAGAACGGGTTGTAGCATACGCCAGTCGCAGCTTGACAGAGTTGGAGAAGCGATACTCTGCCACCGAACAGGAGTGCCTAGCCGTATTGTGGGGTATAAGGAAAATGCGACCATACCTGGAGGGCTATCATTTCACCGTAATCACCGACCATCATTCGCTTAAATGGCTTCACACCCTGCAGAACCCATCCGGAAGACTCGCAAGGTGGGCCCTAGAGCTACAACAGTTTGACTTCGACATCGAGTATCGCAAAGGTACCCTCAACGTAGTCGCCGACGCGCTATCCAGATGCCCACTGAAAGACCAAGAAGGCAATGCGGAACTTTTGCATGCCGTCCATGATCAACCGGATAGATGGTATGAAAGACGTACGCGCCAGGTACACGATCAACCAAAGAAACATCCCGATTACCAACTTATCGATGGCCGGCTCTTTCGGCACATCGCCCCACGCAATACGCTATCCAGGTCACCACGCTGGAAACTATGCGTACCGGAGCACCGTCGCCTCGAGGTCCTGAGAGAAAATCACGACGCTAGTACCGGCGGTCACATGGGTGTACACAAAACACTCAAACGCACATAAGAAGGGTATTATTGGGGATGCATAGGGATGCACTCAGATATGTTCGTCGATGCCAACAATGTGCCGAATATAAGGTAGACCAACGCCGACCTGCCGGGATGATGGCCACCATGTAATGCTCACGACCGTGGGAAGTTGTAACGGCGGATTTTGTAGGCCCACTACCACGTTCAACAAATGGCAACACATGCTTGCTAGTGCTCACGGATAAGTTCTCCAAGTGGGTGGAGCTCATGCCAGTCCGGAATGCAACCACCGCCAGTGTTATAAAGGCGCTACGAGAGCGCGTGATATACCGGTTTGGTTGCCCTGACGTATTCCTTACCGACAACGGGAAGCAATTCACCGGCAAGCCGCTCACACAGTTCCTGGAGAGCCACGGAATTCAACATCGTTCCACCGCCATTTACGCTCCACACGAGAACCCAACCGAGCGCACCAACAGAGTCGTGAAAACTATGATCGCCCAACGAGCAAAGGCCGATCATCGGACCTGGGACCACCAACTAGCCGAAATAGCTTTCGCGATAAATACATCACAACACGACTCAACAAAAACATCAGCAGCTGAGATAAACTTCGGGTACACACCAGCTACACCGAAACAAATCCGCAAAGAAGGGAACGTGCCCGACGAAGAAGCCACCACCGTGCCGACACTCACCGAGCTTTGGCAAGAAGTTTCTCGCAACTTGTCTACCGCAGCAAAACGCCAGAAGAGATACTACGATTTGCGCAGACGACCATGGAAGCCACTTATCGGCGAGAAAGTACTCAAAAGAGATCATCCGCTCTCTTCCGCAGTAAACAACTTTGCACAGAAGCTTGCTCCGAAGTATTCTGGCCCATATATCGTCAGAAAATTCAAGTCGACCAATACAGTTGAACTTGTGAATCCGAACGCACCAGGTGGGCGTACCATTCATGTGCATCTGCAAGATCTAAAGCAGCTGCCAACCGAATACTAAACTTGAGTAGCCGCTAGCGCGATCTCTACCGAGCCTACGGACTCTAACTCCGAGCCACCTAGCACCAATGTAACGCAACCATAGACGTTGCCAACACTAATCAAAGCGTCCGTTTGCTCATCTCTTTCCAGATAACCAAAATGAAACCAACAACCAGCAGAAGGCCGCATGCATCGAGCCGCAAAGGCCGCCACCTTTCCGGCCACCCCCGGAAGCACGACCTCGGGTGCACACGAACGCAACCGAGGCACACCAGTTGCACGCAATTAGCATGGATGTCGCAGGGTCAGCTGCCCGAACTCGCCCGTGGGTACCCAAGCAGCCCCAGAAGCACAGCGCCCGCAAACAGCAAACGCGGCCGGGCAGACAGCCCGCAGAATTAGAAGCACTGCCGCGACAGACGCCGCTCAGCACAAACGCCCGTAAACTCACGACCACCAGACGAGTCCCAGCGGCCGGGGAATTAAATGCCGAAACCTGTGCCATCACCACGGCCTACGTCGAGACGACACCGGTTTGCCCAAAGGCCCAACCGACCGACGATGAGACGGCTACCCAGACGACCACCACGGCACACGTCGAGACGACACCAAAGGCCCAACCGACCGACGATGAGACGGCTGCCCAAACGACCACCACGGCACTCGTCGAGACGACACCGGTTTGCCCAAAGGCCCAACCGACCGACGATGAAAAGCCTGCCCAAGCGACCACCACGGACCACGTCGAGACAACACCGGTTTGCCCAAAGGCCCAACCGACCGACGATGAGACGGCTACCCAAACGACCACCACGGCACACGTCGAAACGACATCGGTTCGCCCAAAGGCTCCAACAACGGCGACAACAAGCCCCATGGCCGGGACCAGCACACGACCAACCCCGCCTATCACGGCGGCCGAAAAAGCGACACCGGCAAGCGAGATTCCAGCGTTCCTGGAAGGGCTGACCATGACACGGCAGCATTTTGTCAAGCGCTCCAAACGAACGCTATTTTACCGAGGCCGACGGTTGGCCCTACAGAAACTAGAAGGCGAGCAGGTATTGGTGCGTTACGGCAGTGGACGATGCGTCCTACATTTATACGACTGAACAGCGGAAGTTGAATTGTATTAGTTTAAGGAGCCATGTAAGAATTTGTACGATTAATCCAATAAATTTGAATTGTATTAGTTTAAGAACCAATGTAAGAATTTGTACGACTAGGCCAATGAATTTTAATTATATTAGTTTGAGTATCAGTTTATGAATAATATATAGAGGTCACTAGTTGTAAGTACGCATAATCGTAGGATAAGGCTCCTTGTACCATAAATTAAGAATTTGCTATTAAATAAAGATTTCACACCACCTGACTCATCAATCCCGTTCATTTTCATCGCCGTGCCAGTCGCAACAAGCGTCAACGCCTGGCTCATAAATTCCGTTTATTTCCATCATCGTGCGAGGTTCAACAAGCGTCACCGCCTGACTCATCGATCCCGTTCATTTTCATCACCGTGCCAGTCGCAACAAGCGTCAACGCCTGGCTCATCAATTCCGTTCGTTTTCATCACGCTGGTCTGGCTGTCCGCATAAGGAGTGGGGGTGTGGATATAACTTTACGAGGATAAAACTCGTCTCTTTTTTTTGCTAAGGGTTCGTGGGTCCCAAGGCTGACCCTGGAGCGGCTGAGCATACCTCAGCTATGGACGAAACCCCATTACAAGTATTTGACAATGCCTACGTTTGTGAAATATACGGGCTAAGGCAATAGGTGAGATTAAATAGATGACTACACCTGCTAAAAAAGATTCCTCAAAATTAGTTAACTAACGGCTTAACAAAACCGAACTAACAGCTCAGAAAATTGAGCCAGTTATCATTAGCTCGTGAAGAGAAGACAGATTAAGGTAACAAAAATGAGACTTGCGGTTATAATGGGTTGTCAAAAAAGTCTTGCGGTATTTTTATTGAATTTTTTTTTTTTTTTATTGAAATTGAAATGAATTTTTGATGACTCATGCCCAGCTCTTGACCGATGCTACGGCTGTTACTATGCCAGTCTCTTTCGACCAATTCAGCGATTTTATCGCAATTTTCGACGAGAGGCCTTCCGGAGCGTGGCGCATCTTCGACCAGAACGAAAACGTTGAAACCATCGTTGTGCGGTGGAAATGAAACTGTATCGGGTCCATAAACTGCACAAATTTTATTGGCGGCTTGAGATGCATTTTTGCCTTTATCGTAGTAGTACTGTAAAATATGCCGTATTTTCTCTTTATTTTGCTCCATGTTTGCGACGCTATAACTCACGAACGACTTAAAAGAAACGACAATCAATCATGACCCGATGCGACGAATAAAACTAGAACTACGCGCTTTCAGCGCCAACTAGCGAAAATACCGCAAAACTTTTTTGACAACCTATTATTATACCGTCACATGAGGCCATACGAATAAAAGATTTTGAAGTTATCATTTTCACAAGACTCTGCACCCAGTAATATCTTTCCATTTATTATCAAAACTAAAACATAAGTTAAATTTAGACACAAAATCTGGGATCAACTACAAGTGAACTATGAAACAACAGCTTTGAAGAAAATACATATATACATAATTAGATATGATAATTTCAAAGATTTTATAATCAAGCTAAAAGTATTTTATTTCAAGAAAATATATTCCCAGTCGAAGACTCACAACCCAGTCTATACAAATAGTTTTATAAATAAAGAATTGAGAGCTTCTAACAGTTCACACATAGCAAATATACAATTTTGGAAGAGACATTGCTTATCTAACTATCACGCGATAAGAGAAAGGGTATCTTCATTGCAACAAATTTTTAAAGAAATGCATAAGAAGCCCAAATAAAGTGTACTGCAAGTAACATTGGTATAAGGGAGTAAGCTCATTTCGGACCCTTTTTTTCCATATTTAACTATTATACGGTGAGCATTTACAGAGTGTACGCTGGAAGCATGATAAATCCTCTTCCAGTCGATGCTAACCATAATTCGATAACACAGTAACTTCAACATGGGTGGTCCAAGCTTTAGAGCATGCAAAGCAAAGTGTCTAATCGTGACCGATTTGGCGAAAATAAGCATGGTCTTTACCGCTGCTTAATCTATTAAGTTGTCTCATATTTCGAAAATCGCCGAGTAGTGAGCTACTCAGTGCATTCAAAACCCCCGGACATTAAATTTAAGTTACAGTACCGGTTGGTACCCACCATGTAAAAATAAAATACAATTAAAGAGAACAAAAATGCTTTCGAAATTAGATAACGGGTGGTGCAAGTATAGGTACTTTTTTCAATGGTTTTTTTTTTTTTTTTGAAAGATCAGGCATGAGTCGTGTCAAGCTTGCATGATATTTTTATTCAGTCTTACTTGGCATTTCATCATGGAAATACTTACGCCAGAACAACGTCTACAAATCGTTCAACTTTATTACGAAAATTCACGTCCTATAAGAACGTAACCGTGGCGGCCGTTATCGCGCCGTGATGACCGACTATTTGATGCCTGAAATTGAAGCTCGTGATCTTAGCGACATTTGGTTTCAACAAAACGTCTCCACTTTCCACACACCGCACCAATCAATGGATTTATTGAGAGAACAATTCGGTGTGCAGATAATTTCGCGTTTTGGGCCGGTCGATTGGAAACCAAGATCGTGTGATATGACACCGTTAAACTTTTTCCTGTGAGAATATGAATAATTTTGAAGTCTATGCTGACAATCCCACTTCGATTGAGGTCATGGAGCAAAACATCACGCGTGTCATTCGACACTTACCAGTCGAAATGCTCGAACGAGTCATCGATAGGACTCAACGGATGAACCATCTAGCCGCGGCCAACATTAGAAAGAGATAATCTTCAAAAAAACATTCTGCATTAAATTTGAAGTGTCTGTGTGTTTTCTTTAAAAAAAAGTAGGAAACCTTGAAATGAATCACCCTTTATACGCTGGCTACCAGCGGTAATGTAAAGGAGAATGAGCTAGTATCTGGAAACTATGAATTCGAAATAGCTAAGCACTTCGATTATCTTAGCACTGCGATCAACAGGAACAATAATCCAACCTGGAGGCCCAATGAAGCATAGTAATGAACAACAGACCCTAGAAACAGTAATCGTAAACTATATTCTCCACTCAATTGGCTGAATTTCTGAAATTCATCCCTGGAGTACCCTAATAAATGAGCTTAAGTACGATGTAGAGTTTCAAAGAACTCCTCACATATGTATGTACTTTAGCAACGCACAATTTACCACAAATAAAAACACCTTCTACTTACTTATTATGAAAATGAATTATTTTTTATTCATTAAAGTAAAATAGTAAATATTTTTCTTGTTACATAAAATAAAGCATGATGAACAATATTAAATGTGGGTCGATGTATAAAAAGGATGTATGTATGTATGTTTAAGTAGGTTAAGAATTTCCATTGAATATATACAGATGTTTAGAAATTTATGTATATAAAATATAACCTTAAATTAAAACAAAATAGAATAGCAAAAATATATTATTGTGTACAACTTTAACCCTACCGTTATGTGTATATGTATGTACATAGATGTAAATAGTTTGCTGATATTTATCTTTTTCGAGACAATAGGAACTTAATGAACAATTTGCACTTAATTGTATATGCTTTTATGCACAAATACATTTGTATATATATATAATAGTACATAAAAACATATAAATTAGCAAACTTATTTTATTACTTATTTTGGTATTTTGCAAATGTATAAATATTACAGATGTATGTATGTATGTCTAAGTAAATAAACTTCTTGAAAATGTTGATCATTATTCTGTTTTTCCTAGCTTAACACTTTTAACCACTCAACTAAATTATTTACTTCAAATATTAGTACATGTTTTAACCTGTTCTACTAAAGCTAAAAAAATGGCTAACTCGAAATTATGTAGTATTAATTGTTTTCACAATGGTTTTCAGAAAAATCGAAATCTCCTTAAGAAAAAACCAACTTTGGTTAGCACTTTCAGAACTAGATCTTTTTACAACTAAAACCAACACAAAGAAGCCGAACTCCATAATATCTAAATAATTTTTTTTAAGAGAATATAAAATCTTACAAAATTGTTTTCTTTTACGAGTCCTCGAAAAAAATAAACAATTTTAAGTTATGATGTTTTAATGCTTGTGTCTAATAAAATCCAGTTCACACTTTTGTGCCTATGTAGACATTTTTGTAGTCACAAGAGCGGTCAACTTCCAATGATTCACAAAAAGAAGCTTCCAAAAAGTAAATTCCTCTTTTAGTTAATTTTAGTTTTGACCGACAAATTTCTTAATATTTCTATTCTAGCATGTAAAACTAAGACAGGTTAAAGCAAAGCCTAAATGTCTGTGTCCTTATAAGTGTCAAAATCTGCATTTACGGATTTCGACAATCGTCTTGTAATTTTTTATAACTTTAAGAATTTTTAAGACAGAACTATTTATGAAATAATAATTTTGTAGGCGCCACTTCACCACTTGCTAAGTTTGAACTCTGTTCTCTTGTTATTAAATTTACACATGAAAGCAATAGGGAATTTATTTAGTTCTATTCAAAACAAGATAATGTGTAAGTTCCTCACTAAAGTACCGTTCTATCTCTTCTTGGTCGATTATATGTTTGTTCTATTCGGCACTTTTGAAAAGTAGTTGATTGCTAGGCAGTACAATATTATAAATGCCTGTAGGTGTCAACTAACAATATAGTTTTTTAGTCAAAGGCTCAGCTTAATGTATAATAAGATGCTTTCAAAAGGCAGTAAAATAGGGATTTATATGGTTTGATGATAAAACTTGCACGGCTTTCAAAGGTAAGTATTTTTGTCGATTATTTAAGTAAATTGTATTATTTTAGTAGTTGTAGGTACATGTGATTATAGACTTGATTACCATATTTATTTATCACTAAAATAACACCAACCTTAAATAAATGGCCCACAGGAATTAATGTACGCTTTAGGTACATATAATAAATTAAATCTCAGCGACAGCGCATTAGATACGTAAGTTATTTCCTAGTGAAAGAGTTATCATTCTCTATTATAACAGCACAGTTTCTGCAAAATTGCCAGACTTTTCGATAATATATGCCCGAAAACATCTCATAAAAATCCAATCGAACGGTGCCCGCGTTAATTAAAATTCTAGACAACTCTTAAACCAAGGGTCAATGTTTTTCTGGTATTGTATAGCCTTTGGAAAGCTATATAGAACTTCTGAGCCTCATAAAACCTATCACCCAAATCAATAAGCTCGTTATGGATCCAATACGAACAGGTCTCAAATGACCATGTCATATCTAAATGATTTTGGAAAATAGTTTCAATCTACTAAAATTAGAGTCGTACTCTTAAGGCCATTTTGTACTTTCAACATTGTCTTCTTGGACCCTCAAGATGACTGCATTGAGGTTTTACATTAGTGTCTGGTTGGTTGAATCATCCTTGAGTGGAATAGCCTTTGGTTTTCATTAAAAAAAAAAAACAATAAACTGCTTAATAAAATGACAGGATTGCTTAGATCTCTTCAAATATATTTTCAAAGATTCAGATTAAAATTACTGGATCTCATTAAACTTGCATCTATAAACATATTAACATTTTCCCGTCATCTGCTATCGACATTACTAAGATAGAGGCTTTCGGTATCGTTTCTTGCATAATATTTTGCGTCTCGCAATGTAAATCACCTCTTTTATCACTGTGGAGACAAATACAACCATTTTAACTGACATTGCTCCCAGAAAGCTAACATGGAAGACACGTGTTTGTATTTGGGATTAATATGACGTTTGAAACTACTATATCGCTAGTAGACCGTTTTAAAGTAAATAAGTGTATAAGTAACTTGAGGAGGAGGTCGGTAATGTATATATCCGCTAGATGGCGCTAAAATTAAGTTAGTAGAATAAATTGAATTTATGATACAATATAGCTCAGATTCAAAATCTATACAGGCAAGGATAAATGTAGTGCATCCGTTTCTCCCAGGATTATAAGTAATTCATTAATAAGATAATTTAATTAATATTGAAATTAATTATTTTTTTTTAATTTTTAATACCGAAAATTTTAATTAAATATATAATTTTCAAATATTTTAATTCCGAAAATCTTAACTAAACATCATTTTCAAATTTCTAATCCCAATTACTGTATTGAAAAGTCAAAAATTCATTTTTAATTCCCAAAATGGTATTCAAAATAAAGAATTAAAAAAAAAAATATTTTTGAATTAAAAAAATAGGTATATATATTTGTTACTCCAAATTTGAAATTAAAAATTTTTATGTCCATTTTTAATTTTAATTTTCAAAAATAAATTCTCAATTTAAAAAAAATCACGACCCTAGTTGCGTCTGATGGCACTGATGGCATTGGCCTTGAAAAATAAGAAAAAGGGATTTCTTTCTCACCCTTATATGTTAAATATTGGCAATAGCATAAATTTATAAATCCTTCCCTACACATGAATCACCCCTTACTTCAATTACGGTAGACACAACTTGAGTATGAGATCTGTAATAAAAATTGTTGCAGAGTGAGACTTGAAATGTTAGCTTTTAGCAGTATTAACTACGGTGAAACCACTTATTATCTAATTCAATGGCACTCTTTTGCCTACATAATCAATTTATGACCTTCAAACCTTTGTTGTAATATAACCTACTTATGTAATTAGTTAAAGCAAATCTTTGCATTAACAATGCCTTTCATAATTTCACTTTATGTACATTTGTATGTATGTCGGTAGGTACGTATGTATATATGGTATATAAATAAATGCATATTTACAAATGTGTGCATGGTACCTAAACAAAAGTGGCGTTAACCATCAGGTAAGTTGGCGCGTAATGCGACTAATATTAAACAATAGTTACAGCCGAAATCTAGATAATTCACAACGTGAAATTTGAACGAATTGATTCTGCTGTTACAAATATGTTCAAAAATGATCAGAATGCTGTCTGCTGCAGCGTCTCTAAAGAGGACTTTTTCAGCAATCTCGCCTGCGAGGAATCCGAACTTTCGCTAATGCGATGAGTAAATAACGGTGACATTACACTATAACCATCCGGTGTGGTTGCCTGAAAATCATCCAAACTGAATGTTTTATTATGTATCGTATTATTATTGTTGTTGTTATTGTTCGAACGTGGTGTTGGAGACACATCTAATGTATAGCTGACAGGAATTTCTAGGTCCGCATGTGCGACTGACTCAGTGCTACCGATTAAATCACTAGAGTCTACAAAATGGTTCGTGACATTGGTTTGCGGTAAAATATCCAGCGTTGAGTCACACCTGAACGGTGAGCATTTCCGTGATTTGGGTAAAAGTTCCACTTCATCACTTTCGATTTCGGGCATTTCCACCGAAGCGCTCGGCACATCTAGACATGGCGTCAATAAGCGTGGATAATTCGAAATATGATCGATAATCTCTGAAGCAGTTGGACGCTTTTTGGGCTCATGACTCCAACAGGCTTTGAGCAGACCTTCTAATTGTGGCTTCGCACCCGTCGGTATTTGCAAAGTTTTGCCACTTTTAATATATTCAAAAGCCTGATTATTAGTTAAGCTTTGATATGGATAAGAACCGAAGGTGATTATCTCGTAGAGCACAACACCAAACGCCCAAACATCTGAGGCAGGCGTGAACATACCGAAAGTTAGAGATTCCGGCGCCATCCAGCGTACAGGCAACATGCCTTTTCGATTGAAACGATAGTAGTCGCTCTCGTATGTGGAGCGCGCCATACCGAAATCGCCGAGTTTGACGACACGCTGCGCATTCACTAGACAATTGCGACAAGCCACATCGCGGTGTACATACTTTTCGCTGGCGAGGTAGGCGAGTCCACGCGCCACATCCATGGCATACATGGTTAAACGTTTCGAGGAGACATCCGAGTCTTCGGTCACCTTTTCCTTTAGCAAATGTCGGCGCGCCAGCAAGTATGTTTTCAAATCGCCGTAAAGCATGAACTCCATGATGGTGTAAATTGGTTCAGTTTGCAGACAAACACCCAAGAGTGTGACTATGTTATTGTGATTTAAACGTTTCATGGCCTCGGCTTCGGATAAGAAATCCAAACGATCTTCTGTGGAGGCGCCAGCTTTTAGCGTCTTGACTGCCACTGCCGTCCAACCACTGGCACCAATCTGTGCCTCACCACCATACACCATGCCGAACGCACCTTTACCCAAGCGTCGATTAAGCACCACATTCTCTTTCGGCACTTCCCATTTATCAAGCGTGTTGCTCTTATTACGCGACGGTGACAGCAAGTCAATACCGAAATTTTTCATTATTTTCGCTGACCGCTTCAGTTTCTTGTCGTAACGTTTCTTCCAGAAGAAAAAAGAGGTTAGCGATACAATTGCCACAAATAAAAGACACACTACAGCCGTGAACGTAAAGGCTGCGCTCTCACAATCCTTATTGAGTAATTTCGCTAGCAGCGCAAAGCTACAGTCGTATGTCCCATCGCTTGGTCGCTGACCACCGCTTTCCAACCACGTCACTTTAGCTTCGTTCAACTGCAAGCGGCCACCATTGGTACGCATAAGATTGCCCTCACCTACAATACGTGGATTAAATTTGCCAACATAATGAAATTGTGTATTGCGCCATTGCACGATGTCTAAATCGGTGATGCGCGAACCGCCTTGACCGAACTGCACACGGCCAGAGAGTCCCGTGAAATTTGTCTGCCAAATGAGCTGTACCAAACGCGTGACCACACTTTTACTACGCAAATTATTTACCGCGTCTTCGTTCTCTGTCAGCAACTTTGCCACTGCGTAGGCGTAAGCCCAAACGGCATCATACGCGTAACCGGTGTAATTCGAGAGTACATCATTCGTTTGGGAATGTGTATGCAACCATTCTCGTACGGTTATATTTTCCTGCATGGTATCATTAAGATCGCCAAAAGGTGTGTGCATTATGCTGAAATGACCTTCTATAGCCTAGCGAAAAACAGTTATATTAACTATTATATTCTTCAAATATACTACACATGTCCTTACCTTATTTAACTGCTCTTTTGTACAGTTGTGATTACCAGCCAAAGTGCTCCAGTCTTTAGATATCCATGAGGGCAAGAACCAAACATAGCCATCGTACGCTGTCATCTATGGAGGCAGATTCAAATTTTTATTAAATGTTAATAATACGAAGTCATGATTTAATTATACAGGGTTTGTTGGGAAAGTAATAGGACTGACTTTAATCCGCCGCGACTGTACTTCGGAGAGTGCGCGCACCGACTGGATTCGGTAGAGGGCGTTCCTAGCTAAGGAATGAGCGGCTGGTCAGTGTTCACCGAGCACATGGAGAGTCAGGACAAACGTTTTCGCGGGACGTGTTTCTGTGAGTGGTGCAAGCCGAAAATGCAGCGGAAGTGTGCGAAGAAAATTTGAACATGTATGAAAGTGACCCCCAATTTTTGAATAACTGTCAAGAAAGTATGGGGAATTTATACATAAAACGAAAATTTTTCAATCATCATCTAAATTTATTTTATCGCCTTCAAAGTAACATCCATTTGAAGCGATTCACATGTGCCAACGCCTCTTTCAATCGTCAAAACATTTTTTATAGGCACTTTCCGTGATGGCATTCAGCTCTCGCGTCGAATTTGTTTTGATGTCTTCAATTGAGTCGAAGCGTGTTCCCAGTGGATATTTCAGTGTGGAGAAAGGTAAAAGTCACAGGGGGCCAATGATATTTGTTAAGTGTTTGGCCAAAATTTAACACAAATACTTGACTTAAATTTCGAAAATTCGACAAACACTGCTGAGGCATCATAATTAAGGACAGTTGTAACAACCTAGGAAAAAAATGTATCTATCTTCCATATAAGCGGGAGATGAGAGGGGGAAATGAAGAATCCCCGATTTCTTGACAGGGGGTAGATGACAAAGATGGATCCAATCTTCCGAGTGGTCCATGCCGGCGTCCCCTCGCCCAAAAAAGGGCAGCCGATTGGAAGTTGCAACACGACAACGAACCGGCTCACACCGCGTAACCAAGGCCGGCATCCCAACACTTTCGCAGCCGCCCTATAGCCCAGATGTGCCCCCCGGACTTTCTTTGTTGCCTTGCCTGAAAAGGCCGATGAAAGGCAAGCATTTTGAGACGACAGAGGGGATAGAATAGAATAAGATAGAAACACGAATAAAATGCCTCACCAGATTTTAATTTTTGGAATGTGTTCAAGTCGTTTTGTCGATACGTGAAATTCAACTATAGGAGTTTTCTGGAGCTACAAAGGAATTGTTTTTATCAGTCCAAGTATACCAAAAATACTCCTTTCAAAAATTAAAGGGTAAAGTCATTAAAAAACCTTGACTAAATATAACTCCGAAGCTTCAATTTTATCGAATACTGTCTCTGCTAATAGTTTATAGACACTGCAATGAAGTTTTCTATTTCGTAGTTTGTTAATCTTCAGGCAAAAAAATAACACTTTAGTTCATAAAAGTTGTCGAAGAGACAAAAATGACACTGGCTTTTACTTCGCAAAGGACAAAGTATAAAATTTTGTGTAGTTAAAACCAGGAAGAAGTGTTCCATCGGAAACCCCAAAAATTGCAGAAGGAAACAAGATATTTTAGGTTATAAACTAAAAAGAACTTCTATTCCGTAGTATATATTTTTCGTATATGTAGACAAAGCATGACACCTAAATTATAGGCCTTAAGTTAAAACCAGCGCCATCGGAAACTCCACTAAGATATTTTAGCATCTAAGAACTAAGTATATATTTTTCTATATGTATTACACCTAAATTATAGGCCTCACAAAGCGCCAGCTCGGCATTCCTACTATGTATATCCGCAATAATGATCTTAGCGTGCTTTTCTTTTAGATCCAATAAATACTAAAATTAAATATTTTAATGATAAAAATTATTATTTGACAATCAATTTAAGTGGAATTCAACTCACTTTGTTCATTTCCGAAGCCTTCACATCACTTAGGAACTTCTTATTGATAATCAATTCCAAATTTTGTTGTTTCATAGCCGCCTCCATATGCGATATATACTCGGTATACTTTTGTCCATCCTCCGTAAGTGCGGCAACACGCTTCCAACCCAAAAATTTCATTAGCTCGACATACACGTCCTCATATTGACGATTTGAACCGATCGTACGAAAGAAGTACGGATAAGCACGACGATCGGTAAATGTGGCGCCCTCCGCCGAGTACGATATCACCGCCATATTGGTATGCTTCGATATGCCCGCTATTGGTTCGACGGTTTCACTACAAGCTGGACCCAGCACACCCAAGACACGCGGCTCGGAAAAATAATGTATAAATATTTTCATAACCTCGTCCGCTTTACACTGACCGTCGTGAGTTTTCGCATCGATATTGTAATTCTTAAGTAAACCACTATGATTTACAGCTTTAACAGCCTGTCTAACGGCTTTTTCAAGATTCTGATGACCACGACTGAAGTCCGTTAACGGAAATATGCCACCGATATATAATGTAATTGGCGACTTAGTGCTAATCCATTGCGTGTATGTATCACCGTTTGACTTTAGCCAATCGCATGCCACTTTATTGTAGACATCCTCAATACTCGTATCGGTGCTATGCCAATGTGGACTCAGCTGTAGCAACTGAAGCATGTGATCGGATATTTGAAATCCGCGTAAAGCCGACACCAAGCGCCCGTCGGTCAGACTTTGCTCATAGTACTTGAGTACCGGTGTGAGCTCATATTTGCACGCGGTTAAATGTAATACGGACAAGTCTTCACAACGCGGCAACGTGATTTGGTAGAACTCAATTTCGCCATCGATTACAATGGATGGCGTCCAGTGCACCACAATAAAGCGTTTATGACGCAATTCAGCGTTAAGCTTGTCCTGATATTTGCCATGTAGTTGCCGCAGCTTTTCGCGAAAATCCGCACCCAACCAGAGCACATTGACGAAACTGTTGGTACTGGCTATATGATGCATGACGAAGGCGGTGTCGGGCTTGTGCTCGGCCAACAGTGTGACACATGTTCTTCCCACGCAATTTGGGCTTATGTATTCCTCGTAGCTATTAAAATTTTATACTTACTACTTGGATATATTTGGAACACGAGTATGCGAGTCGTGATATGTATTTTACTCACTTTTTACCCACACGCATTTCATCTAGTATCTCTACCGGTATTACGTAACGTCCATAATCGCCATGTGTTTGATTGAGAAATATGCTGTAGTGTAGACTGTATGCGGCCAACTCTAATGGCATATCGACCTGCGCTTTCGGCACAAACCAGCCGAAGCGTCCGGGTGTTATTGATATGCCAGCCTCCAAAACTGTATCCGGCACTATAGATCGCACCACTGCTGGCATCCAAACAGCTACGTTGATCATTGTCATAATCCCATCAGGCAAGTATCTGCAAGAAAAAGGAACATTTATGATTTGGAAAAATCCTTTTTGCAGGTTTTAGATTACGATTTTTTTGAAATAAAATAACAGCCAACGACCCTTGGATATCAAGGAACTCATGTACAAAGCTTCATGACGGCATCTCAATTAGTATTCAAGGTAAAGCTTGTACTCGTACATCCACTTTTAGTTTTTTTTTTTTTTTAATTACAACCAATCAATTAATGTAATTTTTTTGTGTTTTTTCATTTACCTCAACTGATCAAATATGTTGCGATAATTGATCTCTTCAAATTGATAGACAGACGCATTAACTGTATTTACGAGCGGCACTAGTGAGACATTACGATAATGAAGTTTCTCACGCAAAACGATGGCGAAAATGCGACTCATTACTTGATGTAA
The DNA here is from genome assembly GCF_024586455.1 of Bactrocera neohumeralis. Classification (NCBI taxonomy): domain Eukaryota; kingdom Metazoa; phylum Arthropoda; class Insecta; order Diptera; family Tephritidae; genus Bactrocera; species Bactrocera neohumeralis. Next base: position 45,160,466 of record NC_065920.1, on the reverse strand, counting down.
GGCGCGATCGGAAACTTGCAGGCCAATTGAATCATCTCGTACATTTGGTAAATTTGGTACTGGTTCTGAAAATAAAAGAACGAATATTTAAACGCAGGACAATAATTATAACAAACCTGATATCGAGAATCACTACACTACTCTCTACTTAAAATATGGTTCCTGAAAAGTAGAATTTACACATAGAACCTTTGGTCATATCTCAGTGGGTAATGAGGGTTTGGTAGGCTCCGACTACAAGCTCCCACTTTTCAATTAGAAAAGAAGATTCAAAATGAACTAAGAGATGGTTGGTGTAGAGTCATAACACCTGCGCATAGCACATTAAACATTTACACGGATGGATCGAAAATGGAGAACGGATTTAGTGCGGGAATATACTGTCCGAAAGTAGAAAAAAAGCAATAATTTAAGCTGCCGGATCACTGCACTAAAGAAGCTTTTGCTATTGAGAAAGCCGCGGAGACGGCCTCTAATGCATGAGCAGACAACTCCAGGACTTACCATCTACCTATACATTGAAGTCGTAATCTAGTTTCACATATCGGCCAAACGTGTCTTGGGAAACAAGACAGCAGTGAAAAGTGTCGCCAGGAAGAAGCGACTTCACTTCTACTAAGTGCCAGATCACATCGATAGAAATGAGATAGTGCAAGAGATTGCAAAGAGTTGTGTACGGCTGTCGTCTAGAAACGTGACTGACATTGGTAAATGCATAAATTGTCTATTATACGATTTATACGGGAGCATGGCGATCAAATGATCTACCGGGATGCAAAACCGCAAAAGTCATGTGCACAGCGGAGGATCAGAATCGCACAGAAATACTCTTGATAGAAAGGACTATAGGAGCATGGGCTGACAGATCGAAAAGACTGCAGAAAATGTCAAGAGCGTACCAACAGATAAACAATGAAGCATATCTTTTACATTTGTTCTGCATTAGCAAGGCAACACTTCAAGCATACCTCACGGTAAGAGACACTGAAGAGGTATCGTTAGTGAGGCCGCAAAACCTATTGAAATACGCGTCAAACGCTGGCATGTTGAAAGAGGACTACTTCTCATGAACTACAGAAAGGCACTATATCAGGCATCGCTAAAGAACAAAACTGGTCTATGTGTGGATTATTAGCCGACCAGATAGTGCACAATGTTTCTAAACTCAACTAAAATAACTTAAAAGTAGTAAGATCTGCCTGCATATATAAGTAAATGTATTAATTATAAATATATTAGTATCGAACTGTAAATCTAATTTTCAACATTACCGTCATTCGTGAAACATTTGTAATCAAAGTTATGTGGATATTTCTTTTTGTATGATGTGCTTGCCAACTCTTCTGTAGACATCATCCCTTGACATGCTGCTATTTGGCCGAATAAGAGCACAAAAGCAGCAAACCAATAAAGTTGAAGAGTTGGCCGCAGTGTTCGCAACGAAATACGCTGCATATTTGAGCCGAGATTCAGTCTTAAGTTTTGGTAAATTAAATGCTTAGAATCGGCAGTCGTAGTACCGCTTTCTCTTCAACGTTTGCGCATACGTGGTTTCCTCGCCGTCCTCGTGGTCAAAGTGTTTATTTCATTCCATTTATTTCGTCAATATTTTAGTATCTTTTTATTGTCTTTTTCAAATTTTCGTTCGATTGATATTTGCACATACATAAGTGTCAAATTTTTTTCTCGCAATTTTGTTTTGCAAGCACACTAACTAATTTAATTTTTATCCGATTTTTATATCAGTGGAGGAATGGCAGCCGTTCGTTTTTTTTTTTTCTTATTTACTTCACATTAAAAATATTTATGAATATCGATTCCGGATGCAATTGAATTGTTAATTAATGTTTTCTATAAGTCAGTATACTTTTGTTCACTGAAAATGAAGAATTGAAAAAGAAGAATGGTTAATATATTGTAAAGAGTTTAAATAGACTAAGTATATTTTAAGACAAGAAAAAACAAGTAAGTAGGGCTAAGTTCGGGTGCAACCGAACATTTTATACTCTTGCAACTTGCAAAAATCAAAACCAGGGAAATACTTTAAGGTGTTAAACCAATCATATAAAGTGAAGTCAGCCGGATGTTCGAAAATCCTGATATTAGTTATATAGGGGCCGCTATATGTGGTACAAAGTAACCACGAAGTTCGAAAATCTTTATATCCATTTTTGACATACAGACATACCATCATAAGAGAAGGATTATTCCTTAATTTCTGTTATATATATATATCACACATTGACCGACATTTTCAATCAAACGTCAACTATAGGTACCGTGGTCCAAATACTCGGTGCCTAGGGGCTTGAGCAGTTTTTGTTGGATTTAAGCAATTTATGATCTTAGTGTGGCACATACATACCAAGGACATTATTCGTGCAAAGTTTTATCCCGTTATATTACTTGCTTCGTGATTTCCTTACTGGGAACTGAACGAATCAAGTGTAATTTAAAATTGGGTTATATGGGAAGTAGGCGTGTTTATTGTTCGTTTTCGCAACATGACATAGAAATATGAAAAGAATAATACATGCCTAATTTTGTCGAAATCGATCAATCGGATCGCGAGATATGGGATTTCACCAAAAAGTAGGCGGTGCCACGCCCATCATCCAATTTTTAACCCGGTCCCTATAAAACCTTTTTATACCTTTCCGGCGGCAAATTTGTATGTCTCTGGCGCATTTAGTTATTGATTTATCACGCTTTTAGTAGTTTTAAACAGTACCATTATATGGGAGTGAACTGGGTTTTCATCCGATTTCGCCCATTTTTACATTATAGGTAGGAGTTCCTTAATTGGTCGTCATCAAAAGGTCGGCTACGCTAGCTAGGTCATGTTGTCCGAATGGACGAAAACACTCCAGCTCTGAAAATATTCGACGCAATACCCGCCGGAGGAAGCAGAGGAAGAGGAAGACCTCCACTCCGTTGGAAGGACCTAGCTTCGCTTGGAATATCCAATTGACGCCACGTAGCGAAAGGAAGAAACGGCTGGCGCGCTGTTGTTAACTCGGCTATAATCGCGTAAGCGGTGTCTACGCCAATAAAGAAGAAGAAGAAGAATAAGGTAGGAATTCTTATAATATTCGTGCTGAGCGAATTTGGTTGTTGTAGCATTAGTGGATTAGGAGATATACATATACTATTAACCAAATATGCCAATTATGAGTTTTATATCTTAATTTTGTGCTTAGTTATAGCACTTTGGAGATTTTCGGTTAATGGCGATTTGTGGGCGTGGCAACTTTTTTTGTACTAAGAAACCTTCATACCAAGTTTCATCAATATATCTCAATTTTCAAATTCAAAATTTCAACTCGTCACCCTGAGCATTTATATATGTATATTAATAACACTATACCTATCTCGATTAGTTTTAGGTGAACGAAACTATAACACTCTGTAGCAACTGGTTGCAAGAGTATAATAAGATATTCGACTATACTTCGTTTGTATTAAGGTAAACTGAGCTTATTTGAACAATCAGTTATATGGAAGCTATGCATTCGTTCGATTTTATTGTATTTTCTTGTCAACTTTCTGTTAATCGTAAGTAAAAACTTTGCAAATAACTGCTTAATTGAAAGATCTTCTTTTCGAGGAATCGATCTTTTCCAATCCTCAAAATAGTTGTTAAAGTCTTATTTCGGAATAGCATTCAATGCGCTGAGCGATTCACGTTTAATGCCTTCAATTGATTCGAACGGTTTCCACGGCGCGGCGTTTGAGTTTGCTGAATAGCCAGAAGTCACAAGGAGCTAAGAATACGGTAGTTGCGGCACGATATTGGTTGACAATTTGGCGAAAAGCTCACAAAGAGTCAATGCACTATGCGACGGTGCATTTTTTTGGTGCACGGCTTTTTACGCGTAAACGACGCATTAGACTCAAGTAGTATTCCTTGTTGATAGTTTGGCCGGTTGGAAGGAATTCGGAGTGCACCACACCTCGATAATCGAATAAAACTGTCAACATAACCTTAAATTTTGACCTGCTTTGATGTATTTTTTTTTCAATCGTCTTAAATTCAGGACTCATCGCCGGTAACAATACTTTTCATGACATCCTGGTAGTCGGAAAGCATTGTTTTACAAACGTTAACGCGACGCTGTTTTTCGAAAAAATTTAGTGAATTAGGAGCCAATCATGTTTTCACTTTTCTTAGACCCATATGATCTTTCCAAATGGGTTTCACTCATCCTTCCGATATTCTAACGATGCCGATAAGTTCTACTTGAATGACTGTAAATCGACGATTCTCATGCACTAATTCCTTATGCCGTGGTTCGTCGTCAACGCGTTCTCAAGCCTGTTTATATAATTTGTACTAACCAAAAACACTTTCTGGCAAAAAAAAAATATTTCGACGAATTTGTTTTCGCACGAAATTTAAAACGCCTTAGTCTTACTATTTTTTTTCCCACAGTACTACGGCGACATTGACATAGTTCAGCGAATCAAGAGACAGCAGGATGAAAGAGAACACTCCAGCCTTGAAGGTTTTCGAAGCAGAGGAAGATCTCCACCTCCGTTGGAGATATTAGGTAGAGAAGGACCTGGTTGCACTTGGTACCTGGAATTGGCGCCAAATTACGAAAAGAAGAAGGGTAAGTTTGGTCATAAAATATTAAAATTATATTATAATATATTAAAATTGAACATGTTTTAAATTAGTTAAAAATTAATTTAAAAACTCAACCAATAGAAAAATCGTTTGGAGGAGAATTCACCATCATCAGAAATTTAAAAGTTGCTTAAAACTTGTTGAACATTTTTCGGGTAGCTGTCACATACATCCACAAAAATAGAATTGTTTAATAAAACTAAATGAATTTTTGTTTTGAATATTTTTTCTTACTTTTTTGATATAAAGATCTGAATATAAATTAATTTAGCAGATATTTAATATCTAACTAGTAAATACATTTAGAAAACGAAGTAAATTAAAATATTCATGTTCCACCCTTATCGCTCATTCCATGAACGCTAACACAAATCTTCGCAACCCAAAGGGAATTTTTTTATTTCAATATCTGCAAATATCCATATTTATTACCCCAAGTATACATTACTTTTACATAGATATCAGAACAGCAACACATTCATTGATAGCCCACACTGAGTTGAAAATATTGTCATTACGAATATTATTAATCTTAGTGTTTCAGTTACATAACCTCACTTGATTGATAAGTGCGATTACTGAATTCAATTCATTGATCAAATTCGTTTGAATTCGATTATTTATATGTAAACATTTTACAAATCACTAGTAATAAAACAGCAAAATGCAACAATGTAAACCAAGAGATAACAGTAAATACGAATTGTAGCATTTAAATCACTGATAAATATCATAAATTATCAGGTTGCGCTATTGAAATACACAAATATTCATGAAAATTGCTAAAATTGATTGTAAAGAGACAGTTGAGTTTGATGAGAGCCTAATAGTTATAGTTAGTGTAGGTCTCATCTACTTTTCCAGCCACTTTTTTATTGACGAATAGAATTTTTTGTTGTAAGTGTAAGTTTAGTAAATAAAGTCTACATTTGTATAAGAATTGTGCGAAAATTGCAGGAGCAGTGGGCCAAGTTTTGAGAATCTTTTGAGAATTTTTTCTGCAGTGACTTCAAAGTCATGATGCGTGTGCAGCAACGATCAATCCACATATCTTGAAGCATGTTCGTCCTCAGCCATGTTTTTATGCGACGAAGTGTCGAAAAAGAGCGTTCAGAGTTCGCATTCGTCACAGGAAATGTGCAGAATATGCGAAGAAAACTATAAATTATGGGGAATAGGTCTACATCGCAGTTTTTCAACGTCTTCAATGCAGTAGTCGGTAACTTGTTCTGTTTTGACTTTTGCTTCCAATGGCACTGTCAGTGATCAAGTTTACCTTTGAAATTCAATCGTCACATGACGTTGTCATTATCCAAAAGGCCTTAGAATCTATCTATCAAGCAGTCAATAAGATTTTCCATTCCTTTGGTTTTCAAAGTTCATACTTTTTCTGGAAGCAGCCAACTCAGTTAAAATAAACAACAGAGGAATGTACACTGAGGCCCTGTAGTACTCTTCGCAAGTACTAACGCAGAAATTTTCGCGTTTTGCATAATTCTTGCTTTTTCTTCGTCAACTTTCAGTTCTGCCGCCATTTTGTCCATTTCGCCCCTCTGAATCCGCCACTGAAAAAGGGCATAAATACTTGTTACTAGTAATCTGATCAATTTCTGTCATCCTATTTGAAGAAAAACCACCTATCATACTATTCATTGTTTTTCTCTCGAAATTTCGATAATTATGTAACTGAGTGAGTATAGACATCAATAGAAATGAAAGTAAGTATTTCTCCACTTATTTTCGAATTAAAACAGCGCCGAAGTGCAGTGTTTGCATTAAATTCTTTTTGTTTTTAAAAATGTTGCATAGAAAAATATTTTTGTGTTCAAAACAACGTATTGTAATTTAATAGCGGACTTATATAAGGCCACTCACTCTGGTTATGGCATTATATATTTTAAGCGCCTTTAATGGCATCGAGCAGAGAAAAGGCAAGAGTCGCGTGCTTTTTTCGCTGAGCCATTACTTTTATGCAGCACTGTATGTTTTCCTGTATCGAATAACAAAAGTTCATTGTTGCACTTAAATGTCAGTGGAAAATGCCAATGCCGCTTTTTGGTTGAAAACAAAATATTTTTAAAGAAAAGTCGCGTGGATGGCAAAATTGTTGTCAACAAGTTTTATTATTTTATTCAATAAAGCTTTGTCTAATTGAGCTTAGGTGTGCATAATTCTCTTTGAGCTTGAACTCTTTTATAAAACTGGTATAGAATATTGACCCTTATAAATAAACAAAATATGAATTTTATTGCGAGTTGAAAGACATTTTGAACCATCTAACAAGATCTTCTTACTCAGCTGATGTTAGGAGTAAGATTCAAATATACTAATTCTTAATTGTTATTTTAAAAATCTATCTTTCTGTTAAGGTTTCTTTTAACTACATACTGATTACTGTATTAAAGGCCGAAATCGAGATCGAGTCATATGTACTTTTTCATAAAAAATTAACTAGTTTGAAATCTCTAATGTTTCGAAAAATGTGTAAAATCTCTCGAGGAACTGATTATGGCTATTTTTGTTTAATTTCCAAATCACAAGTGTTTAAATTTGAAACATGAAGAAAACACTCGAATTTTTAGCATTGTCTTCGAAAACAATTAGACTTTACCATTGTAGTACTCTCGTTATCGGTAGAATGGGGACGGGTCGGTGCTCCCGCATCCTCCTGTGCTCTACTACTGGATAGCTAGGTCTCACGGCTTCTTGGTCAACGCTGGGCCAGCATTGGTACCTGCGCGGTCGCAAAAGCCTTCTGGCCCAATATTGATAGCAGGAGATCTAATGATCTCTTTGTCCTCAGTAAGGCCAGCCTCTCGTTAGTGATGGGGCTCTTGACGGGCCACTGCCCTATTAGCAAACATGCTGTAAGACTGAAACTTCCTTCTTGACTGCCCCGCTTTCGGGAGATCAAGACTCAGACACTTGGAGCGCATACCTTCAGACTTCCCACCGAACTGGCGGGCGTAGAAATTAAGTGCCTTTGTAAATTTGTATTGGCTACGAAGCGTTTCGCCGATTTTTAAGTCCCAACATGGGAGTTTTATTTTTAATGCTTCACAAAGGACTACATCTAGTCCACGTGCGATCTATGATCAGCCATATAACCTAACCTAACCTAACCTACCATTTACCACACCAAAAAATGCAAAAGAATATTCTTGAGAATTTGTTGACAATTTTCAAGAAATTTCATAAAGCTATCATAAATAATCGGAATAATCGTTTGGCTAGCAAAAAAAAAAATCGCAAAACGGCTGATATAAATATGTAAGATTTAACAAGCAAGGAAGGGCTAAGTTCGGGTGTCACCGAATATTTTATACTCTCGCATGATAAAGTGATAATCGAGATTTCATTATCCGTCATTTACATATCTTTCAGATACCGTATTTGTGTAAAGTTTTATTCCGCTATCATCATTGGTAGCGTTATATTGGAAGAAGGCGTGGTTGTGAACCGATTTCACCCATATTTCGTACGTGTCATCAGGATGTTAAGAAAATATTATATACCGAATTTCATTGAAATCGGTATAGTAATTCCTGAGATTTGGTTTTTGGTCTATAAGTGGGCGACGCCACGCCCATTTTCAATTTAAAAAAAATGCCTGGGTGCAGCTTCCTTCTGCCATTTCTTCCGTAAAATTTAGTGTTTCTGACGTTTTTTGTTAGTCGGTTAACGCACTTTTAGTGATTTTCAACATAACCTTTGTATGGAAGGTGGGCGTGGTTATTATCCGATTTCTTCCATTTTTGAACTGTATATGGAAACGCCTGAAGGAAACGACTCTATAGAGTTTGGTTGACATAGCTATAGTAGTTTCCGAGATATGTACAAAAAATTAGTAAGGGGCGGGGCCATGCCTACTTTTCCCAAAAAATTACTTCCAAATATGCCCCTCCCTAACGCGATCCTTTGTGCCAAATTTCACTTTAATATCTTTATTTATGGCTTAGTTATGACACTTTATAGGTTTTCGGTTTCCACCATTTTGTGGGCGTGGCAGTGGGCCGATTTTGCCCATCTTCGAATTTAACCTTCTTATGGAGCCAAGGAATACGTGTACCAAGTTTAATAATGATATCTCAATTTTTACTCAAGTTACAGCTTGCACGGGCGGACGGACGGACAGACATCCAGATTTCATCTCTACTCGTCACCCTGATCACTTTGGTATATATAACCCTATATCTGACTCTTTTAGTTTTAGGACTGACAAACAACCGTTATGTGAACAAAACTATAATACTCTCCTTAGCAACTTTATTGCGAGAGTATAAAAAGTAATAATAGTTTTAGCGCCAGCTTACATTTTATCACAAATGGACCGATTATTATTGGTAAAAAGAAGGATCCTTAGATTCTATATATGTTTGCTAGCAAATGTATAAATCGATTTCGGCCATTGGACTGCTATATACATACAGTACTTTGTGAGAACAGATAAAAATTCTGCATTTTTATATTAACTCTTAACAAAGCGCCTTGAGCTTAGCATAAATCTGCTAAGTGTTTTTTTAATTTCTACTATTTCACCCGGATGTCTTAAAGTATGGAATTCGAGGAGTTTTAGACCTGATCTAACATTCGAGACATCAGCCTTGTAGTTTCCTGTAATATCCCTGAGCTAAATACCAATAAATTATAATATCGAACTTCTTACTAATAATAATGCCGCTCTACTATTAGAGTAGATAGTCACCCACTAATTGAGTCTTTGATCCACGGATTCATAACCATTCTTTACCAATAACTCCGCTGGAGCAGTATAAAGCAACCGATGCCTTTCTTACACTTTTCACGATATTGAGTTTTTACGAAAGCTGCCCTGCCACGATGCTAAAATGGTACTTAGCGAATTTAACGCCAGGGTGGGCAAACAAGGTATCTTCGGCACAACGGTCGGTAAATTCAGATGATGTAACATCCCCAAAGGGGTTGAGGCTGATCGACTTCGCCGGGGCCCAAAATATGGTTCTCTGTAGTATTAGATTTCAACATAGGAAAATTCATTAAGCTACCTAGCTGTCTCCGGATCGAAAAGCCACTAACCAGATCGATAAGGATAAGGAACAGACATTCCATTGCCTGTCCATAAAGAAGTTCGGGGCCAATCCAGTCTTGCTAAAATTAATGGCGATTGCTTACAAAGCTGAGATAACCTTGTGTTAGCTCATATAGGGTATTCAAGAAGTTTCTTTCAACTATAAGAGCTACTTCCTCAAGCTATTTCAGAAGATAATTGATAACTATAATCCGTTTCGCCACGATAGTGTCATCGCAGAATGTCTTAGGATTCATGGAAATCTTATAAAATTTCTCGCAAACCTGTTGCAGAAATAACTAATAATGGGGAAAGCATATTTTGAAGTAAAACAGTTTTTGTAATTCTATTTCTGATCCCGACTAATGCGCATATCTTGTAGATAAGATAATTAAATACTACAAATTTATGTGAGCGCGCACAAGATTTTTGATCAGCAGTATGCATTTATATATACATATATATAAATGCATATGAAAGTATTTATGCACGTGTATGTAAATATATGCAAATAAGCATATGTACATAGGTGAGTATCTCTAATTCTGCAACCTGCTTTGTCGTCAAATCTACCGAACCAGTAGTTTTTCTGCCAGTTTTGTTTTTTTATTTTTATTTTTGTTGGTATTTTGGCAAAACCCATTAAACGGGTAGTCAAGCATCAACATCATAAATTTTTATGCAACACGCGAAGATCATTTCTGTCACTTCAAAGTCGTTAATTTAAGTGTATTTAGAAGCTCGAGGCAAAAAAATTTGCAAATTAAATAAATTAGCATTGAAACAGTTGTAAGTTTTGGGTTAGCCTACATGTGCCGAATAAAAAGACATTGTTTTACATTCGGATGTTAATTTAATTACATTTAATTTCCAAATTCCTTGCATAAGTATGCAATCATTTTCGAAAGTTTATATATGTATACGCTATAGATAAATAAACTAAGTATAAAATAGCTGAGCATCATGCAAATTTTACTTAGATACATATGTATATCTAAAATGACTTTCTAGGTCAGAATATATTCGTAACTATCTAGTAACATTTCTAATATAATTTCAATGATGTCATCGTGAACAAATTTTACAATAAAATGGAATCCCTTAAATGCTTCGTTGAATAATCCATTTTTTGTCAAGAAATTCCAGTAGTTAACGGGTTTCCGATTAGTTTACTGAGGACTGATTATAGATTAAAGATTGTACTAATGTATTATTGAAATATTAAAAGTGAAGGAAATCTAGATTCATGTTCTTCATGGAAAACATTTTTAATTACTTCAAAACAAAATAATACTTAAAAAGAAAAAACGTTAATTCAACTATACCGAAGCTAATGGCTCACCCTTTTCGACGTTCTCTACTTTTTTTTAAAGAAAACAGAAACTTCAAATTTAATGGGGAACGTTTACTTTTATTCTAAGGGACATTCTTTGGCTTTTATCCCCGTTGAAACCAAGTTCCGATGACTCGTTCGAACATTTCGACTGGTAACTGGCGATTGACACGCGTGATGTTTTGCTCCAAGGCTTAAATCGCAGTTGGATTGTCTGCATAGACTTTAGTCTTTACATATTCCCACAGGAAAAAGTCGAATGGTGTCATATCACATGATCTTGATGGCCAATCGGCTGGTCCAAAACGTGAAATTATCTGTTCACCGAAGAGTTCTCTCAATAAATCCATTGATTGATGCGATGTGTGGAAAGCGGCGCCGTTCTGTTGAAACCAAATGTCGCCAAGATCACGAGCTTCGATTTCAGGCATCAAATAGTCGGTTATCATGTCGTGATAACGCTCGCCATTGATGGTTACGTTCTCACCGGGCATCATTTTTGAAGAAATATAGACCGAAGATATCGCCGGCCCACAAACTACACCAAAACGTTGTTTATTTTTGTCGGCCGGCTTTAGTTCTTGCCCAAGTTGTATTTTGTACGCTTTCAATTTAAGATATCGACGAAGAATGGTCCAAGTCGCTCCATATGTCAGTCCAAGTCGCTGCGAACGACTCTGAGCTACGGTTGCTATATTTTCTTCACTGCGTGCTAGAAGTGGTCTATTCCGCCGAATTTTATCTAATAACGAATGCTGGGTCTCAACATGGGTGATGATGTTGCAAATAGTACGCTCAGTACGCCGATTATGTTGACCATAAGTAGAGCGAAGCACGCAAAACACATTATTTACAGAACGTGTTCAGGCATAAGTCATTCCATGATGAAAGGTCAAACAATACTGAAAAAAAATGATACGTCAACTTGACTTGATTTTCGTCATTCAGTTTGTATGACAGTTATATGATACAGTGATCCGATCTGCAAAATTTGTTCAAGGATTATACCGTTGCCTTGGATAAAAATCCATGCCAAATATCGATCGTTAAGTTCGTATGGCAGCTATACGCTATAGTGGCCCGAAAAGGACGAGTGCGAAACTGCAGATTGATATCTCAAAAACTGACGGACTACTTCGTACATACAAACAAGCAGACGGACATACCTAAATCTACTCAGCTCTTCACACTGTTTATTTATATGCGTATAGCTTTTGCAGTCTCCGACATTTTCTTCTGGCAGTTACAAACTTCACGCCAAACTTTATATGCCCACTGTATCCCTAATATATTTTCAATAGTTTTCTCTTTTTGCGTTCTATTTCAATAGGAACGCAGATGTAGATACGCTCGTAAATAAAATTTAATATTTTGTTTATTTTTACCACCAATTCTTTTTATCATTTATTTTTATTTTATGCTGCAGACGTTTCGCTATCACGGCTTGTGGTTAGAGTTTCAGTGGTTCTGCTTATTTCGTTCGTGATAATTTTGTTTATGAAAGCATTTGATTTTGTAACAACGCAAAAAATAAAATAAAAATCGGAAATTCTTATGAAACTGTTAGATTTTATTTAAAACGAAATTTGAGTAGATAGACATATATGCTAATATAAAATATGCAAAATAAGGGCGTGTGTGAGAAAGGATTGGTAATATTCTACATTAATGCAGATCGATTTTGCAAAGCATGTAAAATTGTTTGATTATTATTAATTGACAGCTATTAGGTGAAGATTTCATTTTTGGTTGATAGTTGTCAAATGGGAACATTAACATTAAGGCCATATAAAGCTGTTAAAAGTTTTATTCAAAATTTTTTATATATTTTTGTTTTTATCTAAACATTTCGTTTCTATTAGCACATTAGCACCTTCCAGAAAATTAAATTGAATTATTATAATATTTAAAATATTATATTTCCTATCGATTTTATTAAATAAAAACTTTTAAGCAGCCGTTCTGAAATATTATATATTCAACTACAAACCTTTTTAAAGTTCAAGGATTATTAAATTGAAGAATAAAATAATCACTAATTTTTTTATATAATTTTTTTTTATTGCGTTTTGAGTGCACATAAATTGGGTCAGGTAATAACTTTCACAAAACTTTTATAGATCACTAGAGGCACTCTAACTTACTCAAGTATTCACAAGTTGTACGAGGGTAATTCATTAAATCTCAACGTGTTCAAAATATCCTGCTAGTAACTAGGCTAGGCGACTAAATTTGAGAGACACAGAACTATAAAAGGTTTCAGAACAATTTCACGAGTACTAAAAACATGTAAACAGAAATATATGAGAGAATATAGTATATACCGATATCGATTATATTAAAAAAATATCAGAACTGAAGAAATTTTGTAATTTTCTAAGGCGTTAAAGAAAGTGTGCACCGGTTAATAAAATTTTTAGCACGATATTATCTTATAAGGTTTGTGAATACGCAACAATATAAATATGATTTAACATTGGAGTGATACTTTTTAGGAATTCAGAAAGCATTTGAAACTCGATATGTGGTCGACAGCATAATCAGAGCAATGGTAACAATTATGTGCTCTTTTTACCTTAAAAAAGCTCAGTTGCGAGAATAAAGTGGTCCATGTAATTTTGGCAATTTTTTTCTATGGTAGATTGTTGAGACATGAGCCATGTGTGGTCGGGACCATGATTGTATTTGAACCTGGTAACCTTATAAAATGTGGTATGAAAACATTACGTTGAGAAATTTAAGGGATTATAGGAGCATAGAAGAGATTTCAATCAGTCGTTATTCAGTCGTTCCACTTCCAGATCTCTCAAAACTAAAGTCCACTTCTGAAGTCTCGCATAAAATTTTTAAACATGTTGCAAGAAAGCACAGCCGCCTTAAATTACTGGATATATCACAAAAAAGTTCTCCTCGAAATGGTTGTTGTTAATTCCAAAACAGTTTAAGTTTGCCACGAAGTTTGTAACACCCAGAACGAAACGTCAGAGCCCCTATAAAATACTCGTATATATAGATTTAAATAATCAGCGTGACAAGCTAAGTCGATTTAGTCATGTCCGTTTGTCTGTCAGCCGCTCCATCTGTATACTATGTACACGAACTAGTCCCTTAGCTTTTGAGATATCGTATAGTTTCAGAACAATTCATACGTCCGTTTCTTTCCAAGAAACTGTTAATTGGTTATAACTGCCGATATTGAAAAACTGTACCATAGCATATAGCTGTCATACAAACTGATCGTTCAAAATCAAGTTCTTGTAAGAAAAAATCCTTTATTTTTCAAGTTATCGTCAAAAAATTTGGATGGATTACTTTCCAAGGCAACAACACAATCTACCAATTATTCAAATCGGCTAACTATAGCAAATACCTATCATACAATCTGACCGATCAAAATCAAGTTCTTGCATTAAAACTTTTTTAGCTTTTAGCTTTTTAAGGGAAGCTTCGGTGCAGCAGAATGTTTTTTTCCTGCTTTTGCTATCATTAAACGCAGCAAAGAGTCATCGAATAATTTCAAAAAGTTCTCCTTGGCCAAATATAAATCCGAATCCGACACCGCTCTTTTTATTTGGACCCGGCTGTGGTAAGAGCGGTGATGGCTGCCCTCAGTAGATTAAAAAACAAATTCTGATTTCTCGAAAGAACCTCGTATTAATGCTAATTACGCATTTTCTTTGGCTTTTATTTGATTTTTATAGTTCCTCCAGCGGCAGTTGAATAATAATAATATAAATTTTATAAACTATGTTGATGAAAAACTACTCTACAACGGCTACCAGTTTAATCTTGCTGACCAAACAGCAAATTTGGATTCATAACTCATTTCCGCTGGCCACCTGTTCTTGCAAAGCGACATTTCAAAGGCGTTCAGCATCATAAAATACGGAGGCGTCATGAAATGTAGTGCAGAAGATCTCTGATTTAACGGTAAAGTGTTTGTGCGCGTTTTTCAATATTTTTCTAAACTATGGTATATAGTCATTCGCTTAAAATTTATGCGCAACTTTTATTTCCTTTATTGTTGCATTCCTTCAGCGTTTCAAGAAAAACAAGTTGAGTAAATTTGTTTTCGGAATCTTATTTCAAGCGGTTTTTTGCTTTCTCTGCAGTTAATTCACACAACGGCAGCAGTGACATCAGATAGCAGCGTAGCGAAATCGTTGAATTATGCAGCAACTATGCACTAATATTTGCATATGAATATAAGTATATACATATGAATTGTATGCTACAATGTATATATAAAAATGTTAAATGTGGCTGGCCGGCTCCGAGCAATTCTTCTTTGTGGAAGTTTAGTGTGGCTAATCTAGGCATCTAAGCTACTAATCTTAACTTTTGAAAAACCAAAACTACTTTTCTTTCCCTTAATATATATAACAAGTAAGGAAGGGCTAAATTCGGGTGCAACCGAACACTCTAGAACTTGCGAGAATCAAAGCCAGGGAAATACTTTAAGGTGTAAAACCAATCATATAGAGTAAGGTCAGCCGGATGTTCGAAAATCCTGATATTGCTTATATAGGGGCTAGACGAAGTTTAAATTAAATTTATCTATTTTAGGCACGAGGATACACTGTTATGAGTAAAACACGTTCTTTTATTTTCATTGGGATAACTCACATATTGGTCACCCCATACAGTTATAAGAGAAGATATGTATATATAACTTCAGTTCTGTATATGACATATTAACCCACATTCTCCATCAAAATTGAACTATAGGTACCGTGGTCTAAATGTTCGACTTGAACCTCATACCATCTCGGGGGTCAAATTTAATGTTTCTGGCGTATTTAGTTTTTGATTTTTCGCGCTTTTAGTAGTTCTTAACAGTACCGTTATATGGGTCACCCCCGGGTGGTTATACTCTGATTGAGATCTTGTAAGATTTCTACTCAGAAAATTTGGTTATTTTAGCTTAAGTGGTTTAGGATATATGTACATTAAATGGTTAAAGGGCGGGGCCACACCCACTTTTTAAAACAACATATGCCCCTTGCTACTGTGATCCTCTGTACCAAGTTACAGCTTTATATCTTAATTTAGTGCTTAGTTATGGGACTTTATGTTTTTTCGGTTAATGGCAATTTGTGGGCGTGGCAATAGTCCGACGAACTCGAAATTTTTTATATACTAAGGAACCCACATACCAAGTTTCGTTGAGACATCTCAATTTTTACTCAGTTTACAGCTTGCACGGACGGACGGACAAACAGACAGTCAACTGGATTTCAACTTTTCTCGCCAACCTGACCATTTATATATATACTTGTATAACCCTATATCTATCTCGCTTAGTTTTAGGTGATACGTACAACCGTTAGGTGAACAAAACTATGATACTTTGCAGCAACTGATTGCAAGAGTATAAAAATAATTTCAAAGATGTATACTGGGAACGTGTGGTATCATCAAGTTAAACTTCATAGAAAATAAAAGAAATTTGACATATTTAATAATAACTTACCTTTAAATCATTCGATTTCCTATGTAATACCTTCACTAGGTCCTAACTTTCGTAAAAATGCGAGAAACTTATGGAGCTGGCAGACCAAGAAGCCTGAGTTTACTTGAGGATTAAAAACTTGCTTATGAGCAGCTGGTTAAGTTGTAGTTATAAATCCAGAGCACAGACCCAATTCAAATAGCTAAAAAAATAAAAAGGATAATGTCAATGTAATGTATTAAAATGTTATGGAATATAAAGTGAATGTTTAATCTTGACTGGAGAGTTTTCAAAAATAAACGACAATGCACTAGAAAGTATAACAGTTAGCCAATTGAAAACTTTAATACTCTTTCTTGGAACCAAAGTTTTTCTAAATGTTATATTGAGACTTATTGGCCGATTATCCGTTAAAAAGTTATCTAGATTAAGCTCCTATTGCATATAGAGAGACAACTACATAGGTAAAGCTGTTTATCAGATATACAACGACTGACGCCCTGCTTAACTTTAGTTTTCTAACTGAAGATTCCATACGAATTTTTATTAATGATTCTGTCTTAGAGATATAAGAAACACACGCACTAAATTCTGTTAAGAACTCTTAATTTTTAAGACTCATGATTAAACATGAATCACTCGAAGCTTGAGACTGATGAGTTTAACATAAACTTTCTGTATTGCCGAACTAGCATCAGATCTGATCAGATTTCTTGCGGTGTGCTTATGGATCATTGAATCACACATACTGACTGATCAACTTCTGAATGGACTCTTGTCGTAAAGCAAAAAATTTTGCCTGATTCTCTCTGCCGAAGTTGTCTAGAAAACGCGAGGTAAGATCTATTGCGCTTTTCTTCATTGACAGTTTTGAGACAAAGCAACTTGGGAAACTATGCAGAAATTAGCGGCCTTAGTAACATTTTGGTAGGTTAAGAATGTTTTAAGATTATTGGATAAAGTCTTTCTATGTTGATTGCGAGTGATCACCAGCAGCTAACTTCAGCTGCACCGAAACTATAATACCCTTCATAGGTGTTTTTCTTATATCATAAAAGGGTTTAAGAAAGCTTTATCTTGATTTTTATAGATCGGTTTAAATACCAGCTTTATGCTACAGTGATGCGATCTGAAAATGATTAAAAATTGTAGCGCTGCCTTCGACAATAATCTAGGCCAAATTTCGTGAAAATATCTTGCCAAATAATAAAGTTTTCCATGTAAGAATTAATTTTGATCGGTCAGTTTGTATAGGAGATATATATATATATATATATCAGGAGATTGAACATTTATATAAATATTGAGTT
Organism: Bactrocera neohumeralis; assembly: GCF_024586455.1. NCBI lineage: Eukaryota > Metazoa > Arthropoda > Insecta > Diptera > Tephritidae > Bactrocera > Bactrocera neohumeralis. Next base: position 45,142,694 of record NC_065920.1, on the reverse strand, counting down.
TATTGGGTCACCAATTTCTTTGTTTGTTCTTTATTTATCACTTTAAATTTTTCATTTATTAATATTAATTAACTATATAAATACACTTAAAATGAATATCATAACATAATAAGACGACAACTTAATGTATTTACCAAAACCTGCACTACCTCTCTTAAAGTAGCGCGATTGTAAGTTTGCAAATAAATAGGTTCAGCACTTGAATTGTTTTTGTCGTGAAATATTACATTAAAAATTTTCCAATTCACTTGAAAGTAAATATTTACATAGAGACTTACATACTACCTATATTTATGAATATTGTAAATAGCCGAGTGGTAAAGCACTCAGACGACGCCTCACTTATCTCCATAAATACTTGGATATGCATTTCGGAACTGCAATTTATTATTTATGCGTCAAGGGCAAATAAATAAATAATAAATGTTATAGATAGATACATAGATAGATATGTAACAGATTGCTACTACAATTTGTTTTCTTTTGACGTAAAACGTTTCTTCCTTAATATTCGTAAATAGCACTTAAGTTAGGTGAAAGGGTCGATATTTGCGATAAACTATTTGAATTAGACAAAGTGCTAGTCACAATTTTATTGAGGTGGTTAATTCGACAAATGAAGATGGAAAGTTTGGTCCGAAAAGATTTTTTAGCCTTACCATAAGTATGCCTATTGGACGATGTGTAGTGAAAACTCATACAACTGCGGCAAGATGAAGCTTCCTGAGAGCTTGTAGTTCAGCGGATTTCCTACGTTTTACTCTTGGCCAGAGGGATCTTGCAGTCTCACCGGAGGTAGTTAACTTCTACTTCAATTTCAACTTTAACTATAACTTTAAGTTTAACGCATTAGGTTCGGGGAAATTGGGGCTAAAAATACAAATTAAACGAGTATTTTTCAAAGAATCCTCTTTCAATCTACATCTTTAAAGACTAATTTTTGTCGTGATATAGCTCATGAGCAAAATGGTAGTGTTACAAATTTATGCCAAACATAGGCGTTCTGGAAAGTTATCGAAATGCTTTTAATTTACACGTATTGCGAGCTTACAAAAAAGTATAACTAACTAATAAGATTACGAATTTATGACAAACGTATAGCATCCTAGAAAGTTATTAATTTCAAATATTGGAGACTAGAGTTTCCACCTCTAATAAAAAAATAATAATAATCATGAAAAAATAATAATTAAAATTTTTTCCAAATATTTATCGTTTTCGAAAATTATAGAAAAGCCCCAAACTTACACATATTGTAGAATAGAGTTGCCATCTTTAAATATATAACCAGAATATAATATTATATATGTATATATATACATAATATATATGTAATATTATATATGTATGGCAAGCATAAAGCGTTCTGCAAAGTTATCTCAAAGTCTTAAATTTATACATACATAATGCAAAATAGAGTTGCCACATCTGTAATATTAAAATAGGCATATAATTATAAATCGTGCGGCAAAAATCAAAATTTACAAAAATTTGAAAAATAGCCAAAATTAAAATAGTATAATTTGAAAAATAATTTACAAATTTATGTCAAAAAGAAAGGCTCAAAAGGCTTTTAATTTACAAATATTGGAGAATAGAGTTGCCAACTTTCAAAAAATATGACTAGAAAATTATATTACAAATTTGTGCCAAACACCAATAGTGGAATAGAGTTCACAGCTCTCAAGAAAAAGTAAACAAAATATTTAAAAAAATTTTACTTTTGAAATCTCCACTTTTAGCCACACAGTTATGAGCCGAATTTATCAAATTTTGAAAAATCCCGTTATATGCACGTTCTGCATGGGTGTACATTTTTCACGTTTGCTATTTAAATTCATGAAAAATTACGTTTCTATTTTTGTATAAACATACTTATGTCTTTTTTTGCAAAACAACACATTCTAATGTATGTTTATGGCATCCCATTTAAGTATGCACACAAATTTATTCTGACAAATATGAGTATTTGCGTATTAGAATTGCTTCTTTCCAGACATAACAAAGTGCTCATAAAACGGCAGTCAAGAGCGTAACCGGAGCCAGCGTATCGAATAGGTACCAGGAAGTCGCAAAGTACTGTCAGGTGAGTTGGCGTATAGACTGTAACTGCAACTGCGTTTCGAAATGTTTTCAGTGCGGTCAGCATAAGGTATTTTTTTGCGATAAACATTATTATTTCATAGCAACACAAACAATATAAAAACATTTACATTGTGAGCTTGGAATCGTTCCGTTACTGCACTTTTCATACTTCTCATGCTAGATTTATTATCGAAATTACCAGAACAACACGTTTTAATGGCGACATGTATTTTTTGTAGATTACAGCACGATTAGTAAAAATAGAATTCGTATTCATAAATACATGCATATGTACATATGTACATACTTAAGTACTTCAAACACATCCATATATACATATAACTGATGCTAATTATGACGGCAACACTATATATAGTATATCCCTGTTATTTTTGAGAACGCAAGTCAATAAAATACATTTGTGCTATATCTGCATTCGCAACTCGAAATATCATAAAAGTAAATATTTTATGCATTTGCTCATTCAAATGACGAAAGCTTAACTTTCAATCTTCGATCACTACCGAATAAATCTTCTAGTTCTGTTCAGACGATTTTAACCAAACAAACTGTTCTGAATTCACGCGTGTGAATTAGTTAGCAGAAGTGGTATTCGACCCTTCAGCTAATATTAAAAACCGTATTTCCCTTCTAACCTTTTATAACAAACTTCCGACTATGCTCAAATATTTGTAACTCTTGATCCTTTCAGACAACCAAACCTAATCAAAGTTACTAATCTATCTTGTTCGCGAAACTAGAGCTCTGTCGTCGTAAAATTCATCATCTTAGCATTAATATTTAAGTTTCGGTCGTCGAAAAATAAATGGGTCCTTTCTAGAAACTCTTCCCAATTCTGACTGTAGTGCTTATTTAAGCCTTCTCGGGCACCTTTTCAAGAGCTTACGCCCCTAACCCAGCTAACCCATAAAAACTGATGGAGTGAAAAGCTTTACAATATTATCATATGTAGAACTAGAATTAAAGTAGATAATTGAGAAATTCATCTTCATCTCAATACCCTGCAACTATAACCATGATATTGAACAAAGTGGGTCTTGATTTGGTCTTCCGACGCACAATCATAGATGGTATTTTTATGCCCTGAACAGGGTATATTAAAGTTGGCACGAAGTTTATAACACCCACAAGAAGACGTCAGAGAAAAAATGTACTATTAGGCTGTTCACGATAAGGTGGTTATCGGGTTATGTGGTTATGTGATTAAGTAAATAACAACAAAATGCGGTATGACAAAATAACCAACTTTGACCAACCTAGGCCCTTGTTTACAGATTATGTGGTTGTTTGCTTATTTCCAGTGTTGGAAAGTCGTTGGAATTTTACTAAATGGCAGCACAAAAAATAAATAAAACTAAGCGAATGGCATTTCCATTTAGATTTTCTTATTGGAAAATCTGCTATTAACAGCTGGTTTTTGTTTACAATCAGCAAATTAAAACCGAAATAAAAAGCATCACAAAGTATCAAAAATCATCAATAATTATCAAAAATTATTATTGATACAAAGAATTTTTTGAACCCTTAAAATTCGGATTATTTAATAAGCACACATCTTCAATAAAGTCCATTTCCTGAATAGCAAAACTTATTTTAAATTTGATTATTTTGCTTTTTAAACTTTGTTTAGGCATTTTATAAGTAGGAATTTCATTGAACTACAATTGTAAACAATGAACAGCTGTTTGTGTAAAAATAAGCAAATAACCATACATAGGATGTTCACGGAGCATAGAGGTTATTATACCCTGAACAAGGTATATTAAGTTTGTTACGAAGTTTGTAACACCCAGAAGGAATCGTCGGAGACCCCATAAAGTATATATATAAATGATCAGTATGTCGAGCTGAGTCGATTTAGCCATGTCCGTCTGTCTGTCTGTCTGTATATATACGAACTAGTCCCTCAGTTTTTAAGATATCGTTTTGAAATTTTGCAAACGTCATTCTCTCTTCAAGTTCATTTGTCGGAACGGCCGATATCGGACCACAATAACATATAGGTGCCATACAAACAGAACGATCAGAATCAAATGCTTGTATGGAAAACTTTCACATTTGACAAGATATATTCACGAAATTTGGTATATATTATTTCCTACAGCAACTATGTAATCTCCGAGGAAAATGTTCAGATCGGTTGACTATAGCATATAGCTGCCATACAAACTGAACGATCGGAATAAAGTTCTTGTATGGACAACTTTCACATTTGACAAGATATATTCACGAAATTTGGTATATATTATTTTCTAAAGCAACAATGTAATCTTCGAAGAAAATGTTCAGATCGGTTGACTATAGCATATAGCTTCCATACAAACTGAACACATAGTTACTAACAGAAATGCACCTGTGAAGGGTATTTAGCTTCGGTGCAACCGAAGTTAACGTTTTTTCTTGTTTTTAATCTAATAATCACATAACCCGATAACCACCTTACCGTGAACAGCCTATATATGTATATACTGCTGTGAGCGAAAAATAGTAAGACCTTTTTTCGCGTGAAGACCTTTCGTCGAATTTTTTTTTCAATGTTGGTATGACTGTCAATTACATCTGTGCCAAATGTCACATCAAAATAATCATTAGTGTTCAGTATACGTTTGTCTTTCGGAAGTACAAAAAGTGCATTCGGCGATTTTTACGATGAATGAAGTTATTCAACAAGCAAGCTCCATTAAATTTTGTGTGCGGAATTAAATTTCTGGTGCCAAAACGTTCAGAATGTTAGAAAAGGCCTTCGGCGACAATTGTTTGTCGCGAGCAAGTATTTTTGTTTGATACAAATTATTCAAAGAGGGTCGAGAACGCGTTGACGACGAACCATGTCCAGGATGGTCATCAACATCAACTGATGATCAACGCGTCAATAAAATAAAGGAATAAAGGAATTGGTGCTTGAGAATCGACGATTAGCAATCAGAGATCTTATTGGCATCGTTGAAATATTGGAAGAATCAATGAAAATATTTTTCAAAGTTTATTTGGGCCTAAGAAAAGTGAAATCACAATTGGTTCCAAAATCACTAAATAAAAACAGCGTCGCGGCAACGTCTGTGAAACAATGCTTTCCGACTACCAGGATGTCGTAAAACGTATTGTTACTGGCGATGAGTCTTGGATCTATGCTTACGACCGAAAACAGACGATCAATCGACCGAATATCGTGGCAAAGGTGAACCAAAGCCGAAACACCACATCAAATCAGGTCAAAAATCTAGGTTATGTTGATAGTTTTCTTCAATTATCGAGTTGACCGGCCAAACTGCCAACAAGGAATACTATTTGAGTATCATGTGTCGTTTGTGCAAAGCTATTCGTAAAAAGAACCTGGAATTATGGGCCGAAAACCCTTGGTTTTTGCACCACGATAATGTACAGTCGCATACTGCATTGACTCTTTGTGAGCTTTTCGCCAAATTTTCAACCAACGCAATTATCGTATTCACCTGACTTAGCTCCGCGTGACTTCTGGCTATTCAGCAAAGTCAAACGACCGCTCATGGCAAACTGTTTTAAGTCAATTGAAGACATTAAAGGTGAATCGCTACGCCCAATGAAGGCTAATCCGGAAATTTACTTTAACAACTGTTTCGAGGATTAGTAAAAACGTTGACACAAGTGCATTGGTGCCAAAAGCGATTACTTTGAGAGGGGCGAAATAAATTTTGGAGAATAAATTAAGAATTTTAATGCACAAAGTCTTATTATTTTTGCTCATATTAGTATGTATGAATGAATAGCTCAACGAGTCAAACTCAAGCGCTTCCTTTATCTAAGGTGCAATGATCAAATACATCTTCTACAGAGTTACTTGCCTCTAAATCCCCATATACCTATATTTTATGAAATCATTTATAGTATTTAATATTTATTTGCTATATTTATAAAATTATTTTATTCAAGTGGATCGTGTTCCATGAGTTACTACCATAATTCACATCCAAACATACTACAAATGCTTTCTTTATCTTTAAAAGTACACTTAGTTGACAGATGTACGAAGCTGAAATGCATTTGTACATATGTACATGTATGTATATATGTACATATACTTTAATTAAATTCCTAGTGGCCTCTCTGTTTTCTTAAGCGATTAGTTGCACTCATCAGCTTTACGCTTTGTCAGTCTGATAAGGTGGGAAAGACATTATATGCGTAAATATGTACATATGCATGAGCTCGTACATACCATACATACAGTGTACGCATAGATATGTAGTGAATGCATTGCAATGTTATTTTTATTTCAATTAAAAATATTTATTTACGCGTTGTTGTGGTTAAACTTGTTTGAAATTAAATTTTATCACCTTTCGCTTATCGAAATTGCTTATTCTTTGCAAAATTTCTGTCTTTTTATATATTTTTTAAGCAATTCTTCGCTGGCTTAAGTCAGTCAAGTTTAATTAAGTTGTTCTTGAATAAGATGGTTCAAGTAGAATGTTGTCTTACCACATAAATGCAGTTATACTGGTAAATGCACTTAAAGAGCAAATGCTCACCGTGGTCTTAATTCGCAAGAGATTAACTTACAGTTTTAGCTCGTTATATGAGACATAGATTTAGCGACGACCTATCCTTAAGGGGTTGCATATGATTCATTGAGTCAAAAGAGTCCTATTTTCAATAGTTTTTTATATAAAAATTAGTTATTTTACTCAAACTTATTATTATTTCAAAGATAAATAGATACAAGATTTTGCGAAAATTTCAAGGGAAAATATTCAAAACTCGGCCATAACGATGTTTTTTCCGGCACTCCCTTGGTCAAAAGTTACCTCCGATTTGACAGCAGAACTTCTTACAACATATCAAAGGTAAAAAGTAAAAATATGTACTTTAACTTATATACATATATACATACATAACATAAGCTAAGACGAAAAAAAAACAAAAAATTAATAGAAAATGTATTTTGACACAGGATTTTACAAACAAAAAAACGCAAATGTTGTTGAGGTTTTTGTTTTTTTTTGAATAGTTCTATCAATATCTTTCTCGAAGAAGGATTTCGCGAGAAATCCTGGCAACCAATAAATGACTATGCAGCAGTCCTCGAGCATGCAATTTTTCAAGAGTGTATCTCTAAAACTATTACTCGGATCAACTTGATCCCGAAAAAAATAAGGCAATAATTTTAGTTTGAAGCTGCGTTTCCATGTAACCCTTTAATTAAAAGGGCTGAAAGTGAACAAAGCGATTTTGGTACCTGGTCCTTCCATTAAGGTGTACGGAGTGATAGTAAAATAACAAAAAAAAATTAATTCCATTTGATTGAAAGTAGAAAGGGTTCTCAACCTGGTCTGCTATCTTCATTGCAAGCTTTCAACACAACTAATCCAAAATTCTCATCGGGTTTGTGAATGTTCACACTCAATATGCCTACTTTTTTCTTTGTAAGCTCATGAAATTCATAACAACAATCGATAGAGTTATAGCAGAAACATTCAAAAACGCTACTCCCTTCCTTCCTTTTCCTTCCTTATCGAGCAAAATGTGTGCATAGTGAAAAACGTGGTAAAAACGCAGAAATCAGCCATTTTTGTTTGTTTACATTTGAACAATGTTGCCATTGCCCAATACGCATATACAGTTTTGAGCACATCTTTGTTTTCAATTAAAATTTTCACAATATAAAATATCAAGACTGAAAACAAACTATTAAAAATAATAAAAAAATTAACATATTTATAAATAATAGCATTCGACTCTGATTTTGAGTTATTTTATGAAAATTTCAAGCATATTGAAACATATTGAACAGATTGAATTATAAAAGTTGATAATTACTACAGTGTATCGATATTGGCAACCCTGCGATGTGAGAGAGCAATCAGCTGACACGCTTCCACGACAAAAATCCAAATGTCGTGAATTCTCACGTCATCCCACGTCAAAGAGAGAAGGGAGTAGCGTTTTTCACTGTTCACTTACACAGCGCGGCCATAAGATAGGTCGTGGCAGCTGACACGAGCCACGATTCTACGTTTTTCACTAGCTCGTTATATGAGACATAGATTTAGCGACGACCTATCCTTAAGGGGTTGCATATGATTCATTGAGTCAAAAGAGTCCTATTTTCAAGGTTTTTATACTCTCGCAACAAAGTTTCTAAGGAGAGTATTATAGTTTTGTTCACATAACGGTTGTTTGTAAGCCCTAAAACTAAAAGAGTCAGATATAGGGTTATATATACCAAAGTGATCAGGGTGACGAGTAGAGTTGAAATCCGGATGTCTGTCTGTCCGTCCGTCCGTCCGTCCGTGCAAGTTGTAACTTGAGTAAAAATTGAGATATCATGATGAAACTTGGTACACGTATTTCTTGGCTCCATAAGAAGGATAAGTTCGAAGATGGGCAAAGTCGGCTCACTGCCACGCCCACAAAATGGCGAAAACCGAAAACCTATAAAGTGTCATAACTAAGCCATAAATAAAGATATTAAAGTGAAATTTGACACAAAGGATTGCATTAGGGAGGGGCATATTTGGACGTAATTTTTTTGGAAAAGTGGACGTGGCCCCGCCCCTTACTAAGTTTTTTGTACATATCTCGGAAACTACTATAGCTATGGCAACCAAACTCTATAGAGTCGTTTCCTTCAGGCATTTCCATATACTGTTCAAAAATGGAAGAAATCGGATAATAACCACGCCCACCTCCCATACAAAGGTTATGTTGAAAATCACTAAAAGTGCGTTAACCGACTAACAAAAAACGTCGGAAACACTAAATTTTACGGAAGAAATGGCAGAAGGAAGCTGCACCCAGGCTTTTTTTTAAATTGAAAATGGGCGTGACGTCGCCCACTTATGGACCAAAAACCATATCTCAGGAACTACTATACCGATTTCAATATAATTCGGTACATAATATTCTCTTAACACCCTGATGACATATACGAAATATGGGTGAAATCGGTGCACAACCACGCCTTCTTCCAATATAACGCTATTTTGAATTCCATCTGATGCCTTTTCTGTATAATACGAGTATATACATACATTAGGAACCAATGATGATAGCGGAATAAAACTTTACAAAAATACGGTATTTGAAAAATATGTAAATGACGTATAATGAAATCTCGATTCTCACTTTATCATGCGAGAGTATAAAATGTAGATAGAGTAATTATTATTTTGGACTGCCAAAGCAGAGGCCTAACTTTCCTACGATGCGTATTCGAGTCTAAGTAACCGGAACAATATCCGTCTAAAAATTATGAGTTCGGCAGCATTCCATAAAGTTATTTGAATTGTTTTATGTAATTAAAACGAGACCACCGAACTTTTGAAAACTCATGTTAGCGATTTCGATCATCAAATTCTCTTATACTATATAATTTTTATGATGGAATAATTTTTCGATTTTAAGAAATATTAGTTGGAAATATGTGAAATTTAGTTAAAGTTTCCAGTATATGGCTTAGTAATATATGTATGTATATCTCGGATTGTAAATTATAAGATTTTGTATGGTTTGAGCAATCAATCACGGTAATTTCGATTTCAAAGTTGAACAATGCTCTGGAAGAAGTATTCAGTGGAAATCGACGAGTCCGATCTATGCACACAAAAAAATGAATGCATCAAAAACCATTATTATAGTATTTAAATAAGGGTAGACACAAAAGGAAGATGACATATGGTACGAGCTCATGAACCTATGTCCGTCTGCCAATTAATGCCAACAAACCATCCATCCATTTCTGAAACGGATGGTTGCTGATGATAAAAATTGGGTTTCTCAAGCCCTATGGCTTTCAACAGATTGATTCCTGCCACTAGATTTCCGTTCAATGACCATAAGTCACGGGTTAACTGTGCACCTTGCTCAAATGTTTTCCAAACTGAGGTAGAAGAACCGCTAAGCCAACTTTATGCAAAAGTTTCCTCACGATATGATATTGGGCTTAAAATTATTGGCTAATATGCGCTTAGAACTCGTGCAGTCAATATATATGTTTTTACAAAATTGTCCAAAAAATTTCCATCGAATATTTTTTCAATGGAAATACTCAATTTAGTAATTTCGAATTTCGAGATCGGCGCGACAACAACTTATAACTCATAAACTCAACATTTCGTTATTCGCCTAATGCCGTTACTCGCGTTAATTCAATTATAAAAGTTGTCCGTCTACCATGTCATCCGTAAGCGACATACAAACGGCAAAACAACCGCAGCGCAAGCAACAACACAACAACAATAGCGAATTAAGAAAAAAAACAAGAAATAAAATACATTTGCTCCCACTTTTTTAGCTTAGTGCTTCTATTAATTCTGAAATTTATGTTGACGTATTTATTTTTAGCGCTGTTAGACGCAAAACTGCTGAATTTTTGATTGTTTAATTTTTTTTATATTCGAATTTTGTTGATTTCAGAGTGTTTTTGTGTTCACACAAATTAAATTTTAATGTGCTACAACATAATTATATACATACATATGTATGTAAGTAAGAATATGTTTGTATGTATGTATGGTCTATAATCTAACATTTTGAAATATTCTCACTGTGAATAACAAAACCACAAAAATTACGCTTTTGTTTCCGTTCAGCTTTTATACTTAGACTTTAAACCGAAATAACAAAAGAATTTATAACTCTAGTATTAGTATGAGCTAAAAATAAAAATAGTAAGACTTTGTTCATAATTTTAAAAATTCTTGTATCCCCCCACAATTCCCGATACACTTGTGCCAACGGTTTTTTTTCAATCCTCGAAACAATTGTTAATTTTTTGTTTCATGTCTTGAAATTAACTCAAAACAGTTTCCCCGGAGCAGTAGCTTGAGTTTGCTGAATAGCCAGAAGTAACATGGATCTAATTCAGTCGGTAAATCGGTGGTTCACTCATCTTAAAATGATGTGACATTTGACAGAGATGTCACTGACAGTCATACCTGCCTAGAAAAAAAAATATTCCGACGAATGGATTTTCACTATTTTTTGCTCACACTAGTAAGTTCAAACTCTGCGTGGTTTTGTAATGCACATTGTCAATTTTTTAGTTTTGAAGAAAAAAAATAAAATATAAAAGCCTTAATCCCAGAGTATCATAAATAAGAATCTTAGAACCAATTCGTATCAAGAAATGAAAGAACAATATCGGATTTTTTTTATGGAACTGCTGCTTTTAAATTACTTGTAATTACAATTCAAAGTCCTGTTCCCATCATATTGTCACACTCGGTGTTATAGTGGAGCGAATCAACAAGTGCAAGCGAATATCCACACCTGTTTTGTACACTTCCGCACCGCTTTTGATAGCATAGAATGAACTCACATATGGAACTCGTTATATTCAAGAGGTATTCCAGAAAAGCTTATGAACATCATCAAAGCTCGCTACGTTGGCTTTGAATGCACAAAAAACAAATCCAATTTATACGAAAACTGGCGTAAAGCACAACTGGCTTATGTCACCGCTGCTCTTTCTTATTGTTTCGGAGAGTGAACTAAGCTAAGTGTTAATAGTCGCTTTTAAACTTTTTTGAACATCTCGAGGAACTGCCTTATGGAGATGATATTGCTCTCCTGGCAGTAAAAACATCAGGCTTGTAGATGAATCTAAATAAGCTTGGCGAGTGTGCTGGTGATGTTAACGTGAATAAAACCGAATTCATTCTAGAAACAATGACATACTATATACGTATCTTTACGATTTCCTGTACTAGTATACGACAAAGAGATATCGCCATCGGAGGTTCTGCTGAAAATATTGTGAAGCGTGTCGTACATTTGCTAAACTAAACATCATCTGTTCCTCTAGATGAAAATAGTATTCTTACAGCGGTTCCGACGAATGAAAGAATGAAGCTTTTTGGAAAGAAAAGTTCGTATGCAAAATCAGATCGATTCAAAAACTGAGCGTATATACAGACCGATAAACGGACAAACAGACTACCATGGCTAAATTAACTCAGCTCGAAACACTAATCATTTTTAGTTATATATGGTATAGTAAGGTCTCTGACGTTTCTTCTGGTTGTTACGACACGATTATACAGACGTATATACATATCGTCACCTAAAATGCAAAATAACGTAACAACATTTTCGAAAATTAACAGTGGCGTGAATGAAACACGAAATAAAATGGAACAAGAGGGGGAAAAAAATTTAATATTGGTTACAACTGGTTCATATATGAGCTCAGAACCTGAAAATGTTGGACATATGTAATATTATGTATAGTAGGTAATTTGAAGTAGTGAATCGTAATCAGTAAGATACTCAATTCCGAATTTTTTGATGATACGTCATTTTGCATTTTAGGTGACGATATATACTTATTTATTTATTATTCTTGAAACCAAAAATTTCATTTGCTCAGTTGGTTATTTAAATTCTACGCAATATACTAAGCTTTGGTCAAAGAAACATTCAAATCAACAAATAACTGGTAGATAAAAGAAATCAAGAATTCGTATGTACATACATATAATATATGCTTAGCTTTACGCTGGAGTCAAAATAATAATAAAATAATAATTTAAAATTTTTATTTACACATGCATATTTAAGCCGGTATTTGCGCCAATCAGCTGAGTAGCAAACAGTAAGATGATAAAAACACATGTTTACCAAACTACTGGAGCTACAAATATGTATGTATTAACGTTATGAGGTCGGAATGTCAGTTATTCAGCCGATTGGTCTTCGGTAAAATTTCAAACGAATATTGCGAAACGTTAGTATTATGAGCATGAGTGACTTTGACGAAAACGTTTTCGCATTTCTTATAGCAGTCGAACATTTGTAGACCAAGAAGTAATCTGCAGAAATACTCGTAAGAATAACAAATTTTTTTTTTTTTTGATATTTATTATTGAACTCCACACACCGCCACTTGACCCATATATCTTAAATATCCAAAACGTACTCGTAAGCTGTAAAAATGTATACCATTTACTATCAAATCGACCTAGATACGTAATGTACGTAACTGGAATCTACCATGATTTTTAACTGGACATGACTAGTCGACTCTGCAGCATTCCTCAAAATAATTATTTGATAATGTCTTCTACAGCTATACAATGAAATTCACTGTCTTAAACTAGTAACAGACATTTTTGATAATTTCAGTAACACGGGGGACGGAGGATTACGTTAAAATAAAATAACGGTACAAGAAGGTTATTTTTTAAACTTACCTTGCGACTAATTTTTCTCTCCAAACCAGAAGAGAGAAGTCGTTTATGCCGAATGCGCGAAATTTAAACATAGAGAAGAAGACAGCTGAAAAAAAAAACAAAGCTGTATACTTAATCAGTCCGACCGACCAAAGAATGTAAAACAAATAAAAGCGTTCATAGCTTGGAATGTTATTTTGTCATCAACATTTCAACCTTAAGTCACGTTCTTTTATTGAACATAATTTGTAGCTGAGTTTTATAGCCTCTTACAATTAAGACAAAACTAGCAATATGTTTTATGATTTTGTTTACTTCATTTCTACTTAAGGTTATAAATAAGGGTATGCAATAGAAATTTGTATTTAATTACTATCAAACTACATAAATGTACTATATAATTTGCAATGACTTATTTGGTAATCATATAAGTACTTATAGTAAAGTACATACATATATGTATCTAAATTTAATAAAATTACATCTGTCCGCAGATAAAGTAGACCCTAGCAGTTGTCTCTGAGTAGCAATCAACTTGATGTTGAGAGACTTTTTTTCGGTCAAAAATCGGGAAAACTTTTAGCTGTTATTTACGAAAAATACTCGACGAATTTCTACTGCTGTTGACATAGAAATTCCCTCTTCTATGCAGTTGCTCCCAAATACATATGTATGTTCACATCAGAGCGGGTCGATTTACAAGGAGCCGAAAAAAAGGACAAATTGCGTATCCGCGGAAAATGTTCTACGGATCATTCTGAACAACTTTACCCATGATACTATGGGTTTAAAAGCGGTTTCGAGCCAGCGATTTTCAAGGCAAAGTTTTTTAGGAATTATGAAAATTTGTTCGTCAATTTTGAGATATCCTAGTGTTCTATTGATCATTTGTCGACATCAGGCACTCTATCACATACATATATTCCATAAAACCCATCGCCTTAAAAATCGCTTCCTCTAAACCGATTTTAGACCCATAATCAAAGTTTTTCAAAATGATTCATAAAACATTTTTTGCATACGCGATTTTATAAAAACAAGTAAGGAAGGGATAAGTTCGGGTGTCACCGAACATTTTATACTCTCGCATGATAAAGTGATAATCGAGATTTCATTATCCGTCATTTACATATTTTTCAAATACCGTATTTGTGTAAAGTTTTATTCCGCTATCATCATTGGTTCCTAATGTACATATATATTATACAGAGAAGGCATCAGATGGAATTCAAAATAGCGTTATATTGGAAGAAGGCGTGGTTGTGAACCGATTTCACCCATATTTCGTACATGTCATCATGGTGTTAAGACAATATTATATACCGAATTTCATTGAAATCGGTCTAGTAGTTCCTGAGATATGGTTTTGATAAGTGGGCGACGCCACGCCCATTTTCAATTTTTAAAAAAAGCTTGGGTGCAGCTTCCTTCTGCCATTTCTTCCGTAAAATTTAGTGTTTCTGACGTTTTTTTTTAGTCGGTTAACGCACTTTTAGTGATTTTCAACATAACCTTTGTATGGGAGGTGGGCGTGGTTATTATCCGATTTCTTCCATTTTTGAACTGTATATGGAAATGCCTGAAGGAAACGACTCTATAGAGTTTGGTTGACATAGCTATAGTAGTTTCCGAGATATGTAGACAAACTTAGTAGGGGCGGGGCCACGCCCACTTTTCCAAACAAATTACGTCCAAATATGCCCCTCTCTAATGCGATTCTTTGTGCCAAATTTCACTTTAATATCTTTATTTATGGCTTAGTTATGACACTTTATAAGTTTTCGGTTTTCGCCATTTTGTGGGCGTGGCAGTGGGCCGATTTTGCCCATCTTCGAACTTAACCTTCTTATGGAGCCAAGAAATACGTGTACCAAATTTCATCATGATATCTCAATTTTTACTCAAGTTACAGCATGCACGGACGGACGGACAGACGGACGGACAGACATCCGGATTTCAACTCTACTCGCCACCCTGATCACTTTGGTATATACAACCCTATATCTGACTCTTTTAGTTTTAGGACTGAACAAAACTATAACAATCTCTAATGCGTATGCAAGCGAAAATGTTTCATTTTTCCTACAGCGACTCAATTTTAAATGCACATGGTGCACACAGAGGAAGATCTAAATACATATGTATATGTACGAATGCATATTTCTGTTTACACTCGTATACCCGATTACACGTGCGTAGGTACGAGTGCGTCTATCACGCGCATTTTATACTCGAAAAAGTCAATGAATGATATTGGCAATGATTTTACCGGCATGTACTGCGTAGTAGAGCATTTTATTTTTCCCCAGTGGCAAGAAGTATGGGATTTTTTCGGCCATATAATGACTGATTCACATACAGCTTTTGCTTCGCTTTGCTATAAACTTTTTACACTTGACCAAGCAGCTGTCACCATTTTGATTAAAGACAAGCAGATGTAGGGCTGCTGAATCGCAACAAAATCAATCCACTTCTGAAGCGGATGGTTACTGGTAATAAAAGGCAACGTCACGCTTAAAACGGCCGTGGTGAAATACGGTGATCCAGCGCAAACTGTGGCCAAGCCAAGGTTGATCGTCACAAACGTTTTGCTAAGTGTACTCGTATGATGGGATTGCCAGCTTTGGTCAATAGGAAAGGAATTGTGTTCTCTAGCGAGAAGCTCCGAAAGCTGGAATAATTTAGCTGGCGAAAAATACGCTTCTCTTGAGCTTGCTCTAATCGAATGTCCATATCCGACGGGAATATCCTTCAAATGTGTTATTTATTCCAAATGAAGAGCAACTAACCGGTTCTGCATCTCGGAGGCTGCTGTTATCAGTAAACCATTGAACATTGATGTATTATGGGCATAGTCACTTACGTATTGTCTTTATTTGATGTGAAATTCTATCATTCTTATTTTAATTTAATTGATTCCGTGATCTCACTTGTTCACTGCTGCCAAATTTAGAAAACAGTTTTAAATGAAACCTATACGAAAATTATACAATTTTCTATAAATACTTATAATCCGAGCAAAGATACATACATACATATGTGCACGCATATGCAATTTTGCGTAATATTACACATGCATTTTATTGAATTGTTTACGAATTTCACTTCACCTTACTTTTCTTGTAAATATATAAATACCCCGCCATTTTTGGCTATGACAGATGTTTCCACACAAACAATTCTCCTCAAAGCAAGGGAACGCATTTGCTATACAATATACCATTTATTAGTTGAAATGCAAGGTATTCCATATAACGGTTTCTGTATCAAACGTTCTGCAAACAAAGACAGCTCTGCAATACTTAACCGAAATTTGTTTACCAAAACTTTTCGGAATGAGAATGATGAAAAACATCATTTGAAATAGCCACCTGGCCAAAGTTTTTCTTGCGAAATAATGCCTGGCAGTGGTCCCACAAGCAATAATAACAAGAAAAAACGTTAACTTCGGCTGCACCGAAGCTAATATACCCTTCACAGGTGCATTTCTTTTGGTAACTATGTATGTGTTCAGTTCGTATGGAAGCTATATGCTATAGTTAACCAATTTAAACAATTTTTACGGAGATTAGATTGTTGCCTTAGGAAATAACCTGTGCCAACTTTTGTGAAAATACATTGTCAAAAGTGAAAGTTTTCCATACAAGAACTAAATTCCGATCACTCAGTTTGTATGGCAGCTATATGTTATAGTGATACGATATCGGTTCCGACAAATGAGCAGCTTCTTGAAGAGAAAATGACGTTTGCAAAATTTCAAAACGATATCTTAAAAACTGAGGGACTAGTTCGCATATATACAGACAAATGGACAGACGGACATGGCTAAATAGACTCAGCTCAACATACTGATCATTTATATATACATATACTTTAAAGCGTCTCTGACGCTTCCTTCTGGGTGTTACAAACTTCTTGACAAACTTAGTATACCCTGTTTAGGGTATAAAAAGCTATAGGAGACGAAGGCAAAGGCTTTGGCGTGTAGGCGTCAGGCGTGCAGGCGTCCCGCCAAGGACTGACGAACGTGAATAAAGGTTAAGCCATTATTCGTTAGATCTAGATCTTATGCAATTTGTTGTGAAAACGGCCAGGTGAACTAGCCCTCTTAAATCAAAACAAGCTCAAACAAAGCAAAGTTATTTCGTAGTCTTAGTTTGGTTCCAATTATTTGGAGTTAGAGCAGAGCAATATATCGTCTATGATAGGGCTAATAATACTTTTACTTTTATTTACTTTTAGAATATACATAAGAATGTCAAAGTTAAAAATGTAAAAAAAAATCCCATAACATTTTACCACTTTATATAACAAATTTTGTTTACTAAGGCGCAAATTTTGGTCTAGTGTCCTGTGATATCCAAATTTGTAAATTTTGACTTTTGAATTATGACAACCCCCCCCCCCCCCCCATCTATGAACGAGTCGGCATTTTCGGCCGTTTTAATATCATAACTAAAAATTTGAAAGTTCATTTCGGCAATTCCAGTAAGAGTTGCCAAGTACCCGGAAATTTGTTGTCAAAACTTATTGCACATTAATTTTGACGTCATATCCATTGCGAATTCACTAGCCGGCATTTATGAAAATTCTAACTTCAGTAAAACGCAATAAATAGCTCTATAATTGCGGAAGCAAGCTTAAAAAGACACCTTTTCGTAATTTCCACGAGGATTATTGAAACACTACAATGTTCGAATAACAGTGGTTGAATATATTTTTTTTTAAGTTCGAAGAATGAATTTACTATCGATCGTCATTCTTTCAAAAGTCGGTTATCTCCTAATTTACTTTTATATGTGCAATATTTATATTCACAAGAAACTCGTTCTGTTTAAATTGACGAAGGAGATTATGATTAGTTTATCATATCGTATCATATATGTAGGTATACAGCAATGTTAAAAATTCAAATCAGCGAGTGAATCGGCGTTCAAATGAACGAGTGTTCGAATAAACAAATGTTCTAATCAACGAGTTTCTAGTGTAATAATCTGAAGTCGATAAAATATTCCTATATCTAGATAATGTTGAATTAATTATGAATATAATGCAAGTGTTTTGATTAAAGGATTCTTTAACGTTTTAGACACACTGTACCTTTTTTTTCTGGAAGTACGAAACGTTTTCTTAGTTTGCGAAAAGAATTAAATGATATTGAGAATGAATTGCAACTGAAAAACCTGTCAATAACACGATGGACTTCTCGGGCTGAAACAGTAAAAGCTGTGTGGATTTCTTTCGAAGGTATTGTTAACGCTTTGGAAGTCATTCAAAAAGATTCAGAAAATTTTGATAACAATACAAGTACATTAGCTTCTGGTCTGCTTAAAAAAATTCTGGACTTTGATTTTATTAGCTCGTTATTTTTTTGTAAAAATGTAATGTTTAAAGTAAAAAATGTGACAGAAAGTTTGGAAGCCGAGAAATTGAACGTCATTGACGCATCATTGCTGATTGAAAGCACATCAGCGTGATTCCAACAAATGAATGACGATTCACAAATTAACGCATTGCTAGCGAGTTCAGTTGCATTTGCTGAAAAGTGTCAGATCAACCCTAAAAATGACTTTTCGAAACACCACAGAACACGCCGTGCTCCGAAGAAATATGACGGTAATCCAGCAACTGCTTATAATTTTGATTTCCAGACATTTTATAGAAAAGAAATCAAAATTGTACTCGAAAATTTCACAAATTGTATTCAAAATAATTTGCAAGAAACTATGTCAACCTTCAAACCCATTCAAGAGATGGTCAGGATTCCAGCTAACAGAAGTAATATTACAATAGAATCTATACAATTTGTTGTGCAATTGGAACCTAAGTTCTTCAGTGAAGATCTAGATTGTATTTTTGCTGAAACACAAATTCTTTTTGATTCATGTAAAGAGTGTAAATCTTTCGATGACATTTCTATAGTAGCGTACAAATTGAAGAAGGTCATTCCTTCTGCGTACAAAATTGTTCATTACATAATGACTGCTCCTGTCACGTCAGTTTCATGTGAACGTTCTTTTAGTAAATTGAAATTTGTTTTCAACGATTTGCGTACAACAATGGGGGATGAACGTTTGAATTCTTTGATGCTGCTTTCTTCTTCAAAGGATAAAGTAGACGAAATCGATCTGCGCGATGTTGTTGGAAAATGGTCAATGTTGAAACATCGCAGAGTGAAAATATAACTCAGAAATTTATATTTTTTGCAATTCAATTTCTTAAGAAAATCTTGTTTTTTGCCGCGTATTACGTCGCTGAACAATATATGTATTTTATATTAAGAGAAACATATTAAATGATGATTATACTAATATGTACAATACTTATTTGAGAATAAAATAATGAATTATGCTATTATGTTGTCAATTATTATTATTACCTTATCAGAAATGAAGATATCCTTATTTTATATATATTTATAAACATATACATTAAATCGGCAAATTCTTGAAATGAGTCGGCATTTCAAAGGGACTTACCCCCCCATGATCTGGATCCTCGCGAGGATTTTTGAGGAAGAATCTGTTAAAAATGGTACGCATACATATATTCAAATGATTCCTACAAGCATAAATTTTAAACAAATGCGTATGATTTGAAATATAATTTTTGTATTTATGAGTTGTATTAAACTTTGACATAAAGACATATGCCCTTACCTTGGTTCTAAGCTACCTCCCCACCAATTTTTAGCCAAATCGGTTCAGCCGTTCTTGAATTATAAATGGTGAAACTAACACTAGTAGTACTAGATTCCAGCACAAAAAAATTCATCAAGCTACCTGGCTGTCTCCGGATCGAAAAACTACCAACCAGATCGATCATGTTGTGATAGACGGAAGGCACGTCTCCAGTGTTTTAGATGTGCGTGCGCTCCGAGGTCCTAACATCGACTCGGACCACTATCTTGTTGCAGCTAAGATTCGCACCCGCCTCTGTGCAGCAAAAAACGCACGCCAACAAACACAAGGAAGGTTCGACGTCGATAAGCTGCAATCACAACAGACAGCCGAACGATTTTCTACTCGGCTTGCACTCCTGCTCTCTGAGAGCACTAGTCAACAACTCGGTATAAGGGAACTGTGGGACGGCATTTCAAATTCCTTACGTACAGCTGCAACCGAAACCATTGGTTTTCGGAAAGTGCAAAAGAACAGCTGGTACGACGAGGAGTGCCGTGTCGCAGCGGAGAGAAAACAGGCTGCCTACCTCGCAACGTTACGATCGACCACTACACGTGCGGGATGGGATAGATACCGAGAATTGAAGAAGGAAGCGAGACGCATCTGCAGACAGAAAAAGAATGAGGCCGAAATGCGTGAGTATGAAGAGCTTGATAAGCTGGCCGACAGGGGTAATGCTCGAAAATTCTACGAAAAAATGCGGCGGCTTACAGAAGGTTTCAAGACCGGAGCATACTCTTGTAGAACCCCCAAAGGTGATCTAGTCACTGATGCCCAGAGTATACTTAAATTATGGAGGGAACACTTCTCCAGCCTACTGAATGGCAGTGAACGCACAACACCAGGAGAAGGAGAACCCGATTCCCCAATCGATGACGATGGAGCAGACGTACCATTACCCGACCATGAAGAAGTTCGAATAGCAATTGCCCGCCTGAAGAACAACAAAGCGGCAGGGGCCGACGGATTGCCGGCCGAGCTATTCAAACACGGCGGCGAAGAACTGATAAGGAGCATGCATCAGCTTCTTTGTAAAATATGGTCGGACGAAAGCATGCCCAACGATTGGAATTTAAGTGTGCTATGCCCAATCCATAAAAAAGGAGACCCCACAATCTGCGCCAACTACCGTGGGATTAGCCTCCTCAACATCGCATATAAGGTTCTATCGAGCTTATTGTGTGAAAGATTAAAGCCCACCGTCAACAAACTGATTGGACCTTATCAGTGTGGCTTCAGACCTGGAAAATCAACAACCGACCAGATATTCACCATGCGCCAAATCTTGGAAAAGACCCGTGAAAGGAGAATCGACACACACCACCTCTTCGTCGATTTCAAGGCTGCTTTCGACAGCACGAAAAGGAGCTGCCTTTATGCCGCGATGTCTGAATTTGGTATCCCCGCAAAACTAATACGGCTGTGTAAACTGACGTTGAACAACACCAAAAGCTCCGTCAGGATCGGGAAGGACCTCTCCGAGCCGTTCGATACCAAACGAGGTTTCAGACAAGGCGACTCCCTATCGTGCGACTTCTTCAACCTGCTTCTGGAGAAAATAGTACGAGCTGCAGAACTAAACAGAGAAGGTACCATCTTCTATAAGAGTGTACAGCTGCTGGCGTACGCCGACGATATTGATATCATCGGCCTTAACATCCGCGCCGTTAGTTCTGCTTTCTCCAGGCTGGACAAGGAAGCACAGAAAATGGGTCTGGTAGTGAACGAGGGCAAGACGAAATATCTCCTGTCATCAAACAAACAGTCGTCGCACTCGCGACTTGGCTCTCACGTCACTGTTGACAGTCATAACTTTGAAGTCGTAGATAATTTCGTCTATCTTGGAACCAGCGTAAACACCACCAACAATGTCAGCCTGGAAATCCAACGCAGGATTGCTCTTGCCAACAGGTGCTACTTCGGACTGAGTAGGCAATTGAAAATAGGCAATTGAAAAGTAAAGTCCTCTCTCGACGAACAAAAGCTAAACTCTATAAGTCGCTCATAATTCCCGTCCTGCTATATGGTGCAGAGGCTTGGACGTTGTCAACAACTGATGAGTCGACGTTGCGAGTTTTCGAGAGAAAAGTTCTGCGAAAGATTTATGGTCCTTTGCGCGTTGGCCACGGCGAATATCGCATTCGATGGAACGATGAGCTGTACGAGATATACGACGACATTGACATAGTTCAGCGAATTAAAAGACAGCGGCTACGCTGGCTAGGTCATGTTGTCCGAATGGACGAAAACACTCCAGCTCTGAAAGTATTCGACGCTGTACCCGCCGGGGGAAGCAGAGGAAGAGGAAGACCTCCACTCCGTTGAAAGGACCAAGTGGAGAAGGACCTGGCTACGCTTGGAATATCCAATTGACGCCACGTAGCGAAAAGGAGAAACGACTGGCGCGCTGTTGTTAGCTCGGCTATAATCGCGTAAGCGGTGTCTACGCCAATTAAGAAGAAGAAGAAGAAGAAGAAGAAGAAACTAACACAACTTTCTTTTATATACATATGTATATAGATTTTCTATGTCTATTTTCAATATTTTTTAATATTCATACATATATTTTTATAATGCTTTAAAAAGTTCGCATTTCCTTGCAAAGGTCAAAGAGGTGAATTTTCAAATAATTTTGCTTTGTCTAAATGTTCAAAGAGGCTTAAAAAACAATGACACATTTTCAAGATTTTTTGAATCAACAAATTTATTATTTCCAGAACACTCATACGAAGGTCACGATTAGCTTATTCTATATATTCGCTTAAAAATGAATTGAGTGGTAATGCGGACAAGAACAATCAGCTGATACACAATTTAGTTTGAAATTTCAAATTTGTAAACGGAATATTAATATACATACTATACAAATATATTTATTTTAGTTATTTGAGGGTTAGAATACAAAAACCTGAAAATAAGTGTTCATATTTGTCTTAATTTTAACTCAATACTCATCCAAAAAATTTGTAATTTTGGTTTGTTTACATTTTCATCTGTCAAAATGAGGTTTCTTGCTTTGCCAACTAAATTTTATTTGGGAAAAACCGTGTGAATGAAAAAACGCGATGAACTGGCAATGCCTCTAGTTCAATATACAAGCTATGACAGCTTATGGCAAGCCAACATAATACATAAGTCTTCCATGAAAAATAAGCTAATAGCTTAATTTGCTGGTCAAATAAAACACGCCTAATGTTAATTTTTTGTTTTGTTGTTCCAAAAATGTTGAAAGCAACCCACGTCTGTAGAATTAAATTGCGTTGCGTCAGCGCGATATTATACTAAACTAATCTTCATAATACTTACTAAATGTATGTATATGTAGTTTAGTTTATTTAATTATATGACTAATAAATTATGCTGATCATCCGGTCATATATACACACGCATTCATGCACCAGATTGTTTTTGTCAAAAATGCCAACGCATTTTTCTACAATGAAGAAAAAGTAAGCGCAAAAAATATTTAAATTTAATAAAAAAACATTGACATTTACATAACAACTTATACAGAAATATATATATTTGTACATATGTAATTCGTGCGATATTTTTTTCTTTTATCTTATTCCGATATGTATACAATTGCTTAAGTACAATTTTATTATGTACAGTAGTTTATAAATTATAATACATACATATATGTATGTATGTAATTTTTATATTCAATTCAACTTATATCTTTTAACAACGGAAAGCCTCGGTCGTGCGATTTGACGCCGTTAGACTATTTCCTGTGGGGCTACAACAAGTTTATGGTCTATGCCAACAAGCCAGCGACGATTAATGAATTTCGTACGAAAACGAACGTGAAATTGCAGCAGTATCGGCCGATTTATGCTTGAAAACCGTCGAAAATTGAGTTGCAGAGGCGGATCCACGAGGGGAGAACTGCGGAGAATAAATAAACCGTGAAGAAAGGGACTTTGAGTTGCAAGTACAAAATTATAAAGTTCACCCCCAAAATTCTACTCTGGGTCTGCCTTTATTGGGTTGAGCGTCTGGACTTCTACAAGCGTACTTGTGGTGACCATGCCAAAGAAATCGAGTTCGATACCTACTTAATGGCATTGAATTTACTTTCACAGGAATAAAGAATTTCATTGATACCAAAACCGTTTTTGTTTTTTTTTTATACAATTTTGCAGCGCTCTTATTGAAAAACCGGTTATATACAAATTTTATGCAAAACTATAACATATCTTATGAGGTCAAATGAAGGTCAAACAAGAAGATGAAGATGCATTGGTGGTCGTAGAGTAACTTCAAAAAATCTACCAAATGATTCTAGTATGACTGTAAATTGAAGTAGTAAATATCAATTCAATTTCATTTTCTTCCAAAGTCCAATCGACGATCATTCGATCGAGTAGTCGCCATCAATCGAATCCATAGCCTGGCGCAAACCTCAACTGACAAAGTTATGTAATTTATGTAGATCATCAGTTTTTCTATTATATAGTGTTAATGAATCGTTGGAAGATCGTAGTCTCATAAAATTGTTTGCTTAAATAATAATCCATGAAATTCGAATAAAAAAGTTTTTCATACAAGGATTGAATTTTGATCGATCAGTTCGTAAGGGGGCTATATTCTATAGTATTCCGATCTGCAAAATTTGCTCCTGAACAATAACCCATGCCAAATTTCGATCGTTCAGTTTGTATGGCAGTTTCAAGCTACAGTGGTCCAATATCGGCAGTTCTCATAAATAAGCCGCTGCTAGGGGTGAAAAGGACGTATTCAAAATTCAGATCCATAACTCAAAAATCTTCTAATAAGATTGTATAATATAAAATCTTAATGTTTAGGGATTAATGTTATCAAGAAGCTACGCATGGAAGCCATCAAACCCGAACCAGAAATTAGGTAGACTTCCGCTGAAAATACAGTCTGTCAATTTAGTACACTTACTTGTTAGAAATCTATTAAGCACAAACTAAAAGCAGCGAAAAACTCGCGTTCAAAAGCACAAACAACGAAATATAAATGTAAATTAGATTGAATCTTAGTTGGCAATTATGTACGAAACCTGAAATTTCTAAATTAACATGTCTGCGCTTCAGTTACGTGTTCACAAGCGGTACTCTGTCTTCCGTGTAGATATCTATATGTATATTATATATACGCTAGTATGTGCCTCAAGCTACGCCATCTTCACTACCTCAATATTGAATTTATTGAGTTTCATTTGAAAAACAAAAGTTTATATGGAAGAAATATGTACACTTTTACTCAAATTCAGTAATCAACGAAGCATTTTCATATTACATACATACTTGAACAGAGAAACAATGTGATTTTTACGACTCATTTTATTACACACCTACGACATTTTTCAGCTGGTTTTACAACCCTGACGATTAAGAATTAAAATTACATATAATGTATGTACATGTGCGAGGTACGGACTCTCACGTGAATGCAAAAGAACTTCTCAACTAAGCTTCCGAAGCGTCTGGCGAGTCAGTAGCGATGCGTACGGTCTGGAGTTGTCCTGATGACTGTCCTATTGATCAAAATTAGCTGTTTTTGGACGATTGTTTCTGTGATTATCTGCCAATCCTACCATCTACTTTGGTTTGGCCAACATTTGCGCAGGCTCAACCAGTTTTTTAGTACGAAATCTTATCTTTCTAACCTCTTTCTTATGTCATAAGAGCAAAAATCATTAAAAGCTTTTATTGGAAAACTAATAGTTTTCTATTTACTAAACTTAATATACATTCTAGATATATTTACTATATATGTACATATGTCCGCTTCCGTTACTGTGAAGTTCTTTTGAAGAATTTCATCCAATGTATGAATCATATATATTTACATATATATGCATATAACGGTATTTATATACATATATACATAGTACATACATACAATACATACTTATGTGTACCGTAAACTGTATTTATATAGTGTATCTAGAAATATTTCTTAAGTTCAATCCTCTGTCGAGCCCATTTGGTCAAGTTTAATGCGTGGATTAGTGTCAAGATGATCGTAAACACCTATCAGCCATTAAATTTTATGTTTGTTGAATGCCGATTTGCACATATTTACATACTTATATTTATTTGTTTCTATAAATAAAATAGCAATTAACATACATATATCAAGCTGTGCAGCGACATTTTATATGAGGAAATAGTCTAGAAATCTTCTCCTAGAAAATTAACAGTTTTATGGACTATATACATACGTAAATAAATAAAAATAAAAAGAAATAGTATTATGACTTATTAACTGATGGCTGTACTATACAATTAGTTAACCAACAACTAAAACACAAATAAAGATAACAATCACTTTCCATAAGCGGTTTCACAAAAGATTAATTTTTACAGATCTAACAGTATCTTGATTAATTAAAAATATTACTCTTGTTCCATACACAAAGGGTGATCCATTTCAAGGTTCTCTACTTTTTTAAAGAGAAAACACATAAACTTGAAATTGAATGGGGAATGTTTATTATTATTCGAAAGACCATTCTTTGGCATTTAATTTTTGAAGATTATCTCTTTCAAATGTTAGCCGCAGCTACGTCTTAGATGGTTCATCCGTTGAGTCCAATTTTCGATGACTAGTTCGAACATTTCGACCAGTAACTGGCAAATAACAAGCGTGATCTTTTGCTCCAAGGCCTAAATCGCAGCTGGATTGTCTGCATAGACTTTAGTCTATACATATTCCCACAATAAGAAGTCTAACAGTGTGATATCACATGATCTTGGTGGCCAATCGACCGATCCAAAACTTGAAATTCTCTATTCACCGAAATGTTCTCTCGATAAATCCATTGATTGATTGAAAGCAAATGTCGCCGATATCACGAGCTTCAATTTCAGGCATGAAATAGCCGGTTATCATCGCACGATAACGGTCGCCATTGACGGTTACGTTCTCATTGGGGTCATTTTTGAAAAAATATGAACAGACGTTTCCACCGGCTCACAAACCACACCAAACCGTTTGTTTTTTTTTTTTTTTTGATGAAATAACACCTCTTGAATCTCTTTAGGTTGCTCTTCGTCCCAAATGCGGCAATTTGGCTTGTTTACATACCTATTGAACCAGAAATGGGTCTCAGCGCTAAACAAAATTTGGCTCGAAAACGTAGGATCTTTTTGGAACTTTTCAAGAGCCATTAGAGCGAAGCGATATCGCTTAAGAAAGTGTAGCGGCTTCAGTTCTTGCACAGGCTGTTATTATGTACGCTTTCAATTATGATCTCGACGTAAAATGCGCCAAGTCGGTTCATAAGTCAGTCCGAGTTAATGCGAACGGCGCCGAATCGAGTGTTCATGGTCTTTGTGTACGCTCTCAGCTACGGCTGATATATTTTCTTCATTGCATGCTGGACGTAATCTATTCGGTCGAATATTATCTAATAATGAATGCGAGTCTCAAGATGGGTGATATGAAGGGTATAATACGCTCAGTTGGCCGATTATGTTGACCCTAACTTGAACGTAGCGCGCGATACCATTTTTTACAGAATCTAAGTTTTCGTTGTAAAGTTGAACGATTTTTAAACGTTGTTCAGGCGTTAGCCTTTCCATGATGAAATTCCAAACAATACCTAACAAAAATATCATGACAGCTTGACACGACTCACGCGTGATCTGTCAAAGAAAGAGTATTGAAAAAAGTGCCTCTACTTAGATTAAGACGCATCAAGCGGTATATAGAATTGTAATCTAAACCGCTTGATACGTCATAATCCCACTTTTACATCTGGTTTCCGTGTATCATTTTTCCCTGATAAGATACATAGCTGATAGCTTGTTGTGACCTTGAACATCACTTCAACAGTTTAATTTTGTCGCCAACTCACGTTACAAGAAAATATTAAATATATTTGTTTTAGATAGGAAATCGACAGGCATGTACTAACTGTGAATTTTTGCATTCAAGGAAGTTGTATTTGTTGTCGCTACGGTTGAATCTTTGACAACAGCTTAGAACTAGAGGAAAATGACAAGATAGGTTGTTTACGATGAATATGCATACATATATAACTTATGATTGTGGATGGCAGTAACATACTAGGCGCGTTCCAAAGTAAACCGGATTTAAAAAAAAAAAAAAACAGAACAAATGATTTTTCGGCAAAATCAATTTATTTTATTCAAAATAGTCTCCTTCTGCTGCAATACAGCTTTTTGCACGGTCCAAAAGCATGTTGAACGACTGTTTTAGCTCGTTGGCCGGTATGGTCGCCAGTATGACGGTGCAAGCCTTTTGATTGGCCTCTACGTCTGCATAACACTTTCCTTTCATGGGCAAATACATTTTTCCGAAAAGGAAGAAGTCACACGTTGCCATAACAGGTGAAAACGGAGAGTGGTTAATGGTTAAAATGTGATTTTTGGTCAAATAATCGGCCTTCGAATGTTGGATTCTGAGCAATTTTTGGTCGTCAGTCAATTTGTGCGGAACAAATCGTAGACACACCTTTCGTAAGAACAAATGTTCGGCCAAAATGCGATAAATCGATGTTATGAAGATGTTCAATTTCATTTCCATGAATTTCAATGATGATTTCGACTGATTTTTGATTAATCACGCACAGTTTCGATGGAATTTCCGGTGATCACGGATTTTGATTGATCCACATGTTGATCGTCATTTATGTCCTCACGACCACTTTTTCGTGCATTCTGCTATGAAACATTTCGGTAAAAGTTTTACCAATTTTAAAACAAAATTTAATGTTGGCTCTTTTTTCGAACCTCATTTTCGCACCGATAACACAAACATACTGACACTCAAAACGCAATAACTTCACTTCCAATCAATGAAATGTCATGAAATTCTCACTGGACAATCGATAAAGATAGCAGATTCTAACGCACCAGTCGACATATAGATAGCGCCACCAGGGGCGCTAGATTCAAAAAGTCCTTACTTTGAAACGCACCTTGTAGGTTTGATCAAGATAGATCTCTAAAGATTTAAAAGGATGGGTTGGATATATCGTCCATGATTATTTGAGTATGAGAAAGCTCTGCGAGCTGTGAATGTCACGAGAACTCATAAATGTCATAAGTTTTATAGGCTTTGATATGCTCCCACCAAAATATTCGAATGCGACAACTTTTTCTGTACTCAGATCTCTAGAGAATTGACGCTGGAAAAAAGCTACCGTCAATATTAATGCCCATATTGAACACAAAGACCATTCTTACTACGAAAATATTATACAAATTCAAAGAACCCAATGATCGACATATATGTAGATGTACTGAATGATAATATCGAATTTTGTAAAAAAAAATCTGTTTTTCTTTAATGATATTTATGATATTAGCTTCAAACCGGCGTGTCAATCACATATCAATGTGGCTTAATAGCCCTGAAACAGCGCTCAGCTTTTCTTTAACGATATGAGTATATGATATGAGCTTCTAACCGGCGTATTAATCACATATCAATGTGGCTTAAGTCTGCTTAAGTTATCGATTAGGTTTTGTGTTATTCTAACTTTTTCGAGACTGTATATAGTTTCGACTTAATCAATAATGGCGCAATAAAACATCCAACCTCCATTAGACGAGTTAAGAAATATGTATACATTTTTACTAGAACCTCCAAACATACTACAGCTTAAGTCGGCTTAATCTATTTGAACAGTTTACCGCAGAAATAATAAAAAAATGCATTTATAGTTTTGATAATAAATTACATACTTAATACTCCATACAAATATAATTATATAAGAAATAACTTCATAATAACGTTTAAATATTTTTATTTTATTTAAAAAGAAATACTCACAGTTTTTGCTCTAAATATAATTCGCTACTACAGAAGTTCATTTAATTGACAATTTACTTTTTGCTACTTCTCAGTTATAAGAACATTTTTCTGACATTCATAAATGTGTGTAGATAAGTACGTACATATGTACGTACATGATTTTTTCACAAATACTGTTACTTTTGAAGTTATAATTATATGTATTTAATTGACAATTTACTTTTTGCTAACGGTTGTTTGTACTAAAACTAAAAGAGTCACATATAGGGTTATATATACCAAAGTAAAGTGCACAATTTATTAGCTTTCACAATAATTAGTATTCCTGGTAAAAATTGCGACGCCCACAAAATGGCGGAAGAACATTTTAACTAAGCCATAAATAAAGATATTAAATGAAATTTGGCACAAAAGATCGCATTAGGGAGGGGCATATTTGGACGTAATATTTTTGTAGATAAGTTTTTTGTACGTATCAAACTATATGCCAACCAAACTCTACAGAGTCGTTTTCTTCAGGCATTTCCATATACAGTTCAAAAATGGAAGAAATCGGATAATAACCACGCCCACCTCCCATACAAAGGTTATGTTGAAAATCACTAAAAGTGCGTTAACGGACTAACAAAAAACGTCAGAAACACTAAATTTTACGGAAGAAATTGCAGAAGGAAGCTGCACTCAGGATTTTTTTGAAAAATTGAAAATGGGCGTGGCCTCGCCCACTTATGGACCAAAAACCATATCTCAGGAACTACTAGACCGATTTCAATGAAATTCGGTATATAATATTTTCTTAACACCCTGATGACATTACGAAATATAGGTGAAATCGGTTCAAACCACGCCTTCTTCCAATATAACGCTATTTTGAATTCCATCTGATGCCTTCTCTGTATAATATATACATTAGGAACCAATGATGATAGCGGAATAAAACTTTACACAAATACGGTATTTGAAAAATATGTAAATAACGGATAATGAAATCTCGATTATCACTTTATCATGCGAGAGTATAAAATGTTCGGTGACACCCGAACTTAGCCCTTTTACTTGTTTAGACTGCAATGCTTCATTGCTTCAAACGATAAACAATGTCTTTCTAATGTTTTCGTTTCAATAATTGAATATTAAAGAGAAGTAAGGAAG
This sequence comes from Bactrocera neohumeralis, assembly GCF_024586455.1. Classification (NCBI taxonomy): domain Eukaryota; kingdom Metazoa; phylum Arthropoda; class Insecta; order Diptera; family Tephritidae; genus Bactrocera; species Bactrocera neohumeralis. The sequence continues at coordinate 45,111,841 of NC_065920.1, read as the reverse complement.
GGCTAAACTCAAGCGCGGGCGAGCCTTAGACACGCTCGCATTGTTTTAATAATTAATCATTCATTTTCATTAGTATTTTTTGAAATTATTAGTATCATTTTTTTAAATATCGATCTGAAAATTCTCGCAAGTTCTTTTCTCCTTAAAAAGCTGCTCATTTGTCGGTAACGCCGATATCAAACTACTAAACCATATATCAAATCGAAGTCAAGTTCTGTTATAGAAAACGTTTTTATTTGGCAAGATTTTCTCACTAAATTTAGCATAAAATATTGTTCAAAGCAACGGTAAAATACATATGTAGTTGCCATACAGACTGGCCGATCAAAATCAAGTTAAATATATTTCGCTGTAAAGCTATAAGAAATGCATCTGTGGAGGATATTATTACCTCGGTGCAGCAGAAGTTCTTTCTTGTTTTCTATTATTTTCTATTAAATTATTTAATTTTATTTTATTATAATTATTATTAATTTTTCTTGTTGATACAGGTCCAAGAAAGTACGTATCATCAATTCTCAAGAAATTTTAACCGAACTCATCTTATTTATATCGTTTATATGTACAAAATACTACTATGAGCAAAAAATAGTAAGACTTTGTTCATTATTTTAAAATTCTTAATTTATTCTTCAAAATCTATGTATGTCGTCCCTCTCAAAGCAATCCCCCTTGGCACCAATACACTTGTGTCAACATTTTTTCGATTCGATTCAAGTTTAATGTCTTCAATTGACCTAAAACAGTTTCCCTGTAGCGGTCGTTTGAGTTTGCTGAATAGCCAGAAGTCGCACGGAGCTAAGTCGAGCGAATACGGTGATTGCGGCACGATATTGGTTGAAAATTTGGCGAAAAACTCACGAAGAATCAATGCAGTATGCGACGATGCCTGCTTATGAAAATCTTCGCGCAAACGACGTATAACACTCAAACAGTATCCCATGTTGCCAGTTTGACCGGTCGCAAGGAATTCGGAGTGCACCACATCTCGATAACCGAAGAAAACTGACAACATAACTTTAATTTTTAACCTGTTTTCGGCTTCGACTCACTTTTACCAGGATATTCGGCCGATTGACCAATAGTGTTTTCACTTTTCTTACGCCCAAATGATCTTTCAAAATGGTTTTGACTGATCCTTCAAATATTCCAACAAAGCCAGAAAGATCTCTCGCTGTTAATCGTCGATTCTCAAGCACCAATTCCTTTATTTTATTGAAGTGTTGATCATCAGTTGATGTTGATGGCCATTCTGGACGTGGGTCGTCGTGAACGAAAGCCTTTTCCAACATTCTGAACGTTTCAGCACCAGAAATTCAATTCCGCACACAAAATTTAATGGAATTTGCTTGTTAAATAACTTCACTCATCGTAAAAATCACCTAATGGCCTTTATGTACATACTTCACAAAGACAAGTGTATACAAAAAAGTAAAGATTATTTTGGCACAGATCTTACTATTTTTTGCCCACAGTAATATTTTACTTTCGGAATTTTTTTCTATACTAAAAATTACATTAAGTTCACTATTTACAGCAATCTAGCAGCATAATGTACACATTTTCTGTAATTTCATTAGCACAAAAATAATTTATTTACAATAAAACTATAAAAGGCTTCTTGAAAATTAAGAGAAAGCTACTTCTCTCGGCACAATTCCGATTTCTTTGGCGCCGCGATTTGAAGGTACCGTTGGAAAGAGGAAGTCCTCCTGATTAAAAAATATATAGGGTTATAGGTACCGCAAACGCTTAGTTTACGAGATATTCGACCTTAAAGTTCAAAAATTCCCAAAATTCGAGCATTCCAACAAGCTATTTTACCGCATTAAACACACTTTACTCACATTTTTCACTTCAAATTAATTAATTTAAACTATAAACTTTTAAATAAATCCACATTTTACACTTTTAACAGTTTTTTTACCGAAGAAATCTTTATTTTAAAAATTACATTTTACACTCGTAGTGAACATCATGTGTGTGCTAAAATTACGACGAAATGGAGCGCTGCCATGTGATAATAAGGAAATTCGCTGAAATGCCTTTTTTCCCAAAAATTCCTCTATCCATTCATATGGATATGTTCTTTATTTAATTTAATAAACAAATATGTAATATTATATACTAATATTATATAATAATATTTAACCATTTTATAATGAAAACTCAAACTTTGTTTGAATATTAGTGCAAGATAACCAAAAAATATAACCACTTTATAACGAAACTCAATATATTTTTTTTTTTAACGCAGAAAGCAGTACTACGCGAAAGTACTTAAATTTTGTTTGGATATTCGCTCGACCAGGGTTATTTTTTTAAAGCGCGGCCGAAACCGCCAACGCATAAAAGGAGTATACGCAAATCTGTCACTTCAGTCACACCGGGTATTCGCTCGACCAGGGTATATTTTTTTAAAATATGCGTTTCGGCCGAAGTGGTTATATTTTTCGCAGAAAGCAGTACTACGCGAAAATACTTCAGTCACCCCGATATGATATAAATTTTACAATATTATTATAGATTTTTACTTCTTTATTTTAATTAAACATAAATCGCATATTATACATATACATACATATGTATAGTATATATATATACATATGTATATATACATGTGTATATGGAACAAGTTTTCACAACTCAATATTATAACTTGAAAACTGTTGGAAAGTATTTTTTATTATAATTAATATAGAAAAAAGAATCACGCAAAAAAACAAACAAAGAAAAATCGTTAAGAATCCTACAAATTTGGTGTTTGAGATGTGGCAACGCTCGTTTTCCTCATAATTGTAAACAATCTAGCTTTTGCAACGATGAGTGTTCTAAGTGATTTTTAAATTAATAAATATAGGTAAAATATTACAAAATAAAAGTGAAATGTGAACTTATTTCAATCTTTAAAGTGTATATTTAAATATAACAAGAGGAAAATGTGAAAAAATTTAGAGAAACATAGAGAAATAACATGTTTTCTTACTGCAAATTTTTGAATTATTAGTTATTTTTACATTATTTTTGGATATTCCTCCTCTGGAGAAGCTACCCTATCCGCACATACCCCATTTATATGGAAATTCGTTTTTTTTACCCCGCCGCCAAAGTAATCGGAATCGTGCCCTTCTCTCTTTCTCACACACATATGGATTTATTTATTATTTTCAAAAGCTTGTCATAAAAAAATAAAAAATAATTATAATTTAAGTTCTGCACGAAAATCACACGTAATAAAATAAAATCCGTTATGCTCAGTACTCATACAATACATACATATGTATGTAAGTATATAGGCTAATATTGTATGCAATTCAGGTAATTTTGTTTTTGAATAATATTTTTTGTTTGGTAGCAATATTTATTATTATTTATTTGTTATTCTCGCAGACTTTTATTCTTTGTTTTATGTACTATTCTACACACGCACTTTTTATGCTCTCATCCACTATTTACCACCTGTTATGCTCTTAATCGCACTTTCATCACTTGATATACATACATACATATGTATGTACATTGTAGAAATACAAGAAGCACAAAAAACATGAATTGTTTTCCCATATTCCGAGCTTCCTGCACATATGTATACTTGTTCTTAAGTGCTTCGCAATTTTTACTATTTTGTTGTGATCCGCTGTTTCTGTTTATTGTGCACATGTAGAACATACAAAAATACAAAGAAATCGGTATTGCTTTAACACTATAAGAACTATAAGTAATTTAGGCGGTAGCAGTCAAACTGATAACGCTTCGTACAAAGTGTATACAAAGTATGAGCATATGTTTGCGCAAGTGTATGTTTGTATGTCTGAATTTATTTTTACTACGCGTCTAATGAATGAGGCATATGAGCACTTGTTAACCGAGTTAATTACTAATATTAGTAATAATTATATTGGCTACCACAGTTTTGGCAACAAAAACACAAAAATATTTGTTGTTTCTTTTGCACATTTTATTTTTAAATATTTCTTTATATTTGTGCTGATAACAAACAAAGTTTCACGGCATTAGGCGGCTCGAGTTCAAGTGTTTGCACACATACACCCATTTGCACATTGTGACAACTTGAACCTACATACGTCGGCGGTCGCAACTAAACGGTCACTTGCGTCACAAAAACAAAGCTACATACATATTTTTCTTTTACTAAATTGTTATTACTCCTATTAATTGCTAACAATATTCAATTTAATTAGATATATTAATAATTATTTTTTGTTGTTATTTTTTTTTTTTTTTTTATTTTAGTTTTTATTTTTAATGTCGAAAAATTTCTCATTAATTTAAGTGCGTTCATACTTTGTATGTAGACACATATGGTAGATATATTATTTATGTGCACAAAACCGAATTATCAAATAAAAACAATAACACACACGCACATAAAAATTATTTTACGCGAATTTATTTGGCAAACTAAAAGACAGCAGGCAATTTTGAGAACAGCACCGACGCATCACATACGGCGTATATCAAAAGACTAAAGTTTAAATTAAAGCATTTAAGCGCGTACGCTGCCGGCGCGCACTCATTCGTAGTGACGAACATGCCTAGCTGTTGCGCTGATGCCTCCTCTTGCTCGTGTGTATGCACGCGCAAAGCTTGGGCTCCACTTGCCGGGAGTACGCTAGCATATGTATATATGTGTGTAATATCCATATCCAGTGTGAGAGAGTGTGTGTGTGAGTAGGTGTACGGCGCGCCGGCAGTTACTCTCAGCGTTCTTTTCGACCACTGTGATTGCGCCAAACATTGTTGCTAATCAAAACAATAACAAAAATGCGTAAATATGTATAAATTTATAATTTTGCCAAAATTTTGGCAAAACAAAAATACAGAATAACCGTTTGAAGCATACGGGGGCTAATAAATTATGAAATGTTAACAATTTATTAGCGTTGATAGTTCCATATATTTAAGAATTTTCGGAATTTAGAGAATTTTCTGGTATATGTACATAAATAGTTACATATGTACATACAATAGGCAATTTAAAAATGGTACCGAATTCGGTAGATATTAGAGTTTTGATAAAAATATCCATCTGAGCTTCAACCAGAACATGATATATATACATATGTATGTATATACAAAAACAACATGACTAGAGTGGGGCCAATATCACCTAAGGGTTGTTCGTAAAAGGTATCGCATATCATCGATAATTTAAAACCGAAATTTTTTATATATTTCATATGACATACATACATAGATGAAGAACTCTATCCAATATGAATTGATATTCAGATATCTAACTGAAATGATATCATATTCAATCACGTCGAAAATAATATATTTTTATTTAAAACAAAACAATCTTAACGTGCTGGAGCTATACTACCCCTACCAGATACATACGTTTTTGGGAGCTTTATGCTACTATAGTGATTCGATCTGAACAATTTCTTCGGAAATGGTAGCGATGCATGAGATAATGGCGTTTGCAAAATTTCGTGGTCATACCTTGTCAAATAAAAAAGTTTAAGTCAATGTGATGTCTTGATGTGATGCTTGGGTGCTAAAAATACTTATTTCATTGGATTTCTGGGTGGATTTTTCTTGTTGGCTTTCGGCAAACCTTGGAGAATCGGCGTGGCTAAACAGTTTTTGGTTTTTGGTCGAAACGGAGTTCGAATCCAAGATAGTGGACTCTTCTAGCTCGTAAACCATCTTTTAATATCAGGAAAATCATTAAACAAAATTATTTAAGTGTTCCTACAAAATATATAGGAAGATTCGCCGTCGTAGCTCTTTAATTTTAGAAAATATTACATAAAATCTGAAAAAAATTTGAACAAAAAATCACTCGATAATTGTAATTAAATTCTCCGGGATAATGAAATGTTATTTCAAACAAATGTATTATACTAAGTTGGTACACCTATCCTTAATTACTATGTCAAATATGAGAGTGATCTGTTATCCAAATTGTTTACAGCAGCTGCTTAAGGTGCTATACCAGTATGACACTTTCAAAAAAAAAAAAAAATTTTATTTGCTTTTTCGATAGCTTTTATTTCAATAAATATCCTATGAAATCGGCAAGGTCGGGAAGGTAAAGAGCGACTGCTCGGAGGTGCAAACATATATAAGTGAAACTTTCAACGCGTTTTTCTCAAAACGACATTTCTCAAAATTACTGGCGTCATAACTCAACGAGAAATTTACCGATCGACTTCAAATTAAAACTGAGAATTTTTGAATACTATATTTACTATACAATGACCTACGATCTTTTTGATTGGTTGAAAATTGTCAATTTGGCATTAAAAGTACGAACATTTTTTACCTAAAAAACGATTTTTTTTTTTCAAAATTACGCCATTTTGTTCATTTTTGATATTTTTCGAAGATCGTAGGTCATTGTATAGGAAATATCTTTAAGATTAATAAACTTTTCAAAATTTTTTGTCTCAGCTACTCATTCGGCCGGAATCATGCCAGCAGTTGGGACACTTCTTTTTTGCACCTCCGAAGACAGCCCATAACTCCGTTATTTTTCAACATTTTTGTAAAGAAAAAATCTTAAAATATAGCTGAAAATATATCTTATTACGTTCAAACAAGTTCGAAATATTCAATAGCGCACTTTCTCTTAAAAAAATTCACGAAAATCGCCTAATTTTTCATGCGTCACACTGGTATAACCCCTTAAGTCGGTACACTTTGCGTTGGAATTTTTACAATGGATAAAAATATTGAATTAAGAATTTCGTGGACGTAATCATTGCGAATGTTGGAAAAGGCTTATAGCAATTCAGTTTTATCAAAAACACAAACCTAAGTGTGGTACAAAGTCTTCAAAGAATGTCGAGAGATCGTTGAAGACATGCCTCTTCTGGACCTTCGACCTCTTCAACTGATCAAAATATTAAAAAAATAAAGGATATGGTACTTGATAATCGTCAGGCAAGTTTTAGAGAGATGGCAAGAGTCCGTTCAAATGATTTTGGTGAATAATTTGGGTATAAAACGCGTTCTTGCCCGACCCGTCCCGATAAAGCTGAATTAAAAAAATAGAGTACGATAAGACCCATAAACGCAATGAATACCATCGATCAACCACCATACTCACCAGATTTGGCTCCGTGTGATTTTTTCTTGTTCCCCAAAGTAAAATTGCTATTCCGTGGAACCCGTTCAGTCGATCGAAGACAAGAGAGTGGGTCGAAAAAATACTTTGAATACCATTGATCAACCACCATACTCACCTGATTTGGTTCCGTGTGATTTTTTCTTGTTTCGATCAAAGACAAGAGGGTGGGTCGAAAAAAATGATTTTTTCTTTCGCTTGGTACTCTGAAAAATAGGTTCTTGGACACCTCTAAGATAGTCCTTTCAAGTACAACTATTTGTAACGAGAAGGTCCTCCGCTTACAATTTCCCATTTTTTCTTATTATCAGAAGAAATAATATTAAATCTTCCAGACTTTTCTCGAAAACTTCGTCGACTGATCAAATGTTGTCATAATCCATGCCTCTGTACCATATACCAAGACGGGAATAATGAGTGACTTATAGAGTTTGGTTTTTGTTCGTCGAGAGAATACTTTACTTCTCAATTGCCTACTCAGTCCAAAGTAGAACCTGTTGACAAGGGTTATTCTGCGTTTGATTTCAGAGCAGCTGACATTGTTGTTGTTCGTTAATACGGTTCCAAGATAGACGAAATTATCTACAACATAGCCGCTGTCTTTTAAGTCACTGAACTAAGTTGTGCGATGACTGTTTGTTTTATGACAGGAGATATTTTGTCTGCCTCGTTCACTGCCAGACCCATTTGCTTCGCATCTTTAGCCAGAATGCAGAAAGCAGATTTAACAGCGCGGTTGTTGATATCAATGATATCAATATTATCGGCGTACGCCAGCAGTTGTGCACTCTTGTAGAACATTGCACATTTCTATTTAGATCTTCAGCTCAAATTATTTTCTCCAGTAGTAAAATATCTGGTCAGTTGTTGATTTTTCATGCCTGGAGCCACACTGATAAGGTCCAATCAGTTTGTTGGCTTTAATCTTTTACACAATACGCTCGATAGAACCTTATATACGATGTTGAGAAGGCTTATCCCGCGGTATTTGGCACAGATTATGGAGTATCCCATTTTCTGGATTGGGCAGAGCACACTTAAATTCCAATCGTCGGGCATGCTTTCGTCGACCATCTTCTACAAAGAAGCTGATGCATGCTCGTTATCAGTTTTTCCTCAACGTATTTGAATAGCTCGGTCGGCAATCCATTGACCCCCGCCGCACAGTGGTGCCAGAGCGGAAAAAAAGGATTTTTTTTATCATTCCAAATTTGTACCATCTTTTCAATTTAAGCTAAGAATTAATCAAATAACATTATCCGAATACTTGGGCTTGATATATTCAATGGTTTTTTGTTGGGAGAGCTTCAAAGTCCAACAAAGTATCAACGCAAAGTTACTCAGAAAAATGTGATGAATATTGCAAAGGTTAAAACTCAAAAGTTACCTAACCATAAAATATCAATTGAAAAAAGTTTTTATTTATTAAAACCAATGTTATAGATGTGATTTACATCATCAAATTTATACTTTCTTTTTCAAGATTTTTTAATATGATGTTTTTTCATGGTCCAAAAAAATCATATATTTCACAACTTCAACAGAATATAACTATTGTGCGCAGGAGCGCGCAGGTTAGCCACAAACAAAAAATAAACTTTAAAATCTCCTTAATCGATAGAAAAAAAAATCAGCTGCAATTAGCTGCCAATTCATGAGTAATTAGCATTTTAATCTACTGCAACTGCAACTGCGTTGTTTGTTTGCTTGATTCGTTGCTTTGTTTTTTTGCCTGCTTCGTTGTTTTGTTTGTTTTTTTGATTGTTCGGTTTGTTGCTTTGTTGTTATTTTTTGGAGTTGTCTCTCGTTATACAACAACAACAAAATACTAGTTTAGATGCATTATATGTGACCTGGTCTACGAAAAGGGAGCTAACGTGCGAAAACTAGTTTTCTGGGAAACAGCTGTAAAAAATCTCATCTTCCATCCGAATCAACTAAAAAGTGCAAATTGATTTTTTGACACCTAAGCCCCCTTTCCGTAGACCAGGTCACATATTATTTGAAGTAATTACACAGTACAACAGCTAATCTGGGGGGTGAGAAATTCCAAGTCAGGGTGATGGTACTAGGTCAGTATAGTAAAACGCTCAAAGGGTATGTGTCGTATGTGATACCGAGAGAAGTGCAAACGGGTGAAAAAAAATTAACAAAACACGAAATTTTGAAATGGCAAAAGAAATAAAATATTGTGATATTGCAGAAATTTATATTGACTGCAATAATGATGAAAATTTACTTAGAAATCATATCAACAAATTATAGTGATTTATCAAGCAATGATTTAGAAGTGTTTAAAAAATTTATCAACAAAACTTTTATCCCGCGTTTTAAACCAAAATGGCAAAAGTCAAGTCGTACCAAACAATTATTTTAAATCAAAATGAAAGATGGTTTCAGAACAAATCCCAAAAATAAAACTTTAGAATTGGATGTTAAAAAATTACTTGTTGAATAAATAATTAATAATATATGATCATTTTTGAATATTTATTGGTTATGTTATATGGGAGGTGGGCGTAGTTGTGGGCGGACTTCATTTTTAGAGAAATAATAATTTTTATTGATTCAAATCCGTTTGACAATTTTTAACAGTCTAGCTGTGATAGCAACTTTTGTGATTATATTATATGGGAGATGGGCGTAATTGTGGGCGGATTTGCTTTATTTTTTCTGGACAAGCTTATATTTACAAACTATTACACTGTAGAAAATTTTGTTACTGTAGGATGATTTTTGATTTTTGTGTTATATGGGAGGTGGGCGTGGTTGTGGGCGGATTTGCTTTATTTTTTCTGGACAAGCTTATATTTACAAACTATTACACTGTAGAAAATTTTGTTACTGTAGGATGATTTTTGATTTTTGTGTTATATGGGAGGTGGGCGTGGTTGTGGGCGGATGTGCTTTATTTTTTCTGGACAAGCTTATATTTACAAACTATTACACTGTAGAAAATTTTGTTACTGTGGGATGATTTTTGATTTTTGTGTTATATGGGAGGTGGGCGTGGTTGTGGGCGGATTTTAACAAAATTTTTTTTTTCATCTAATTTGGCAATATGAGAGATGTGTGCCAAATTTCAAATCCCTACCTCGATTCCTTCTATTTTTTGCCGCGGCTTGTATGAAGCGGCACCACTGTGCGCCGCTTTGTTGTTCTTCAGGCGAGTAATTGCCATTCGAACTTCTTCATGGGCGGGCAATGGAACGTCTGCTCCATTGTCATCGATCGCCTCGCTTCCAACTTATAAAAAAAATATCTCGTTTCATAGAATTTGAAGAAAATTTAATGATGTTTTTTAAACTTAACCGTTTAAAAGATATTAACGGTTGAAGTTTGATTATTTTAAGGTAAATTTTTTTCTTATGAATTTTGTAACTCAACGAAAAAATCATTTTATACTGAAAAGCTCATAAATTTGGAGGAAATTTACTGCTCTACAAAAACGAGTTTTCAGAGTACCAAACAAAAAAAAAATGTTTTGTTTTTGACCTACCCCCATATACAAGGTGGTTTCCAAAGTAAACAGGACTTTTTGAAAGTGACGCCTGGTGACGCCATCTATGTATATGTCGACTGGTGCGTTAGAATTTGCTATCTTTATCGATTGTCCAGTGAGAATTTCATGACATTTCATCTATTGGAAGTGAAGTTTTTGCGTTGTAAGTGTCCGTATGTTATCGGTGCGAAAATGAGCTTCGAACAAAGAGCCAACATTAAATTTTGTTTTAAAATTGGTAAAACTTTTACCGAAACGTTTCAATTGATGAAACAAATCGTAGCAGAGTGTACGATTCAAAGTGGTCGTCAGGACATAAATGACGATCAATATGTAGGCCAATCAAAATCCGTGATCACCGGAAATTCCATCGAAACTGTGCGTGAATTCATCAAAAATCAGCCCAAATCATGATTGAAATTCATGGAAATGGAAATGAACATCTCCAAAACATCGATTTATCGCATTTTGACCGAACAAAAAACAAACAAAAGGTGTGTGCACGATTTGACTGACGACCAAAAATTGCTCCGAATCCAACATTCGGAAAAATGCATTTTCCCATGAAAGGAACGCGTTATGCAGACGGCCTCTACGAAATTCAAAAGGCTAAAACACTCGTTCGACATGCTTTTGAACCGTGCAAAAAGCTGTATTGAAGCAGAAGGAGACTATTTTGAATAAAATAAATTGATTTCGCCGAAAAAACCATTTGTTCTGTTTTTTTTTTTTAAAGTCCTGTTTACTTTGGGGCGCACCTTGTACACTCAAGACGAACTTGTCAGACAAACTTTGCGAAAATTATTAAGATCAGAAACTTAGGTTTACGTCAACTAATTTAAATTTAACTACATTTCTTAACCAAACTGGTAAAATAGTTATTTGATTTGGACCTACTTCTTTGCGCTCTTATGCTTAGTATATAGTACATAGATAGATAAATGTATACGTCTGTGTTATAAATACATATATACACCTTAAGATGGTCCTTTAAACATAGAAATATCCGTATTCATTAAATTTTGTTAGCAAATGAAGGTACTTTGGTCTAACGCATAGGGACCAACATTTAAATCTCCCTAAAGAATTGCAATCATGGCGAAAATTTTTGAAATTTTTATAAAACAAGTAAAGAAAGACTAAGTTCGGATGTAATAGAAAATTTTGTACTCTTGCAGCTTGAAAGAATGAAACCCGGGAACTTAGTTGCAGGCGTTGGCAAAACTTTATATTAATACTAAGGAAAACTGGTGGATTGAATAGTTGTCATCCGATTTTGACAAATTTTGGTCATCAGGTGGCAAATCTTAAGGGCCCCATACGCACAAAGATTTATCTCGATGTATTCATTGATGCTTGATTTGTTGACTGCAAAATAAAAGAATCAGATGGAATTTACAATTTTGTTATATTGAAACTAGGCGTGGCTGTAGTCCGGTTTCGCTCATTTTCACAATGTAACATAGGATAGCCAGAGGAATGTCACATACCTATTTTCATCTGTTTTCGCACTGTCGGTTGGTGTTCTTAAAGGATTTGTTTTAAGCGAAGCACTTGTGCCAAATTATAGTGTTATACATACATACATATATTAATTTAATTATGGCAATTTAGATGTCTTCGTTTAATGGCGCTTTTGGGGCGTGGCAGTGGGTCGATTACATTCTTTTACAAACTCGTCCCTCCTTTTTCACCCAAGAAACATACTAATTCAATCTCAATTTATCGCTTGCACGGACTGTCATTCAGAATTCAATTCGTCTCGTCATCGTGATAATTTTGATATAAATAACTCTATATATGTCTCCATTAGTTTTAGCTAACCGTTAGATGAATAAAACTATACTTTTTCCGAGTATTCATAGTGTAATATTTTATAATATGAGATTGAATCCTTAATGACTTTAACTTATTCTACGATCGATGTTGGATTTAGAAAATCTGCTTTAAATCTTCATGATTCCATACTAATGCACATCATAAAATATATAGTATATAACCGTGATAATAATTACAAAGATAATAATATTATTTTGGTACTTACACCTTTTACCGTCTGCTTGGCGAAGCTTCTCTCGCCTCGTATCCACTTCACTTTATCACTGATGTTTTCATAAATTCGTGCTAATATGCAGTTTTATCATACGTATAACATTTTGTTATCGTATATTTTTGGAATTTTCGTCTTTTGCTCACTTATTTTGCGCTGAAGAGGCATTATTAAAAGCTGATGATACACTAATATGACACTTGGGTCCAAAATAATCAACGGAGAATGCATCTACATCAGCTGTTAGTAATAAAATTATATTGTTGTTTTTGTTTTTTTTTTAATTGTCGCGTATATTTCACGTTCGTTGTTTGTAACACCTAAAACCTAACCGGTTAGATATGGCGTTATATATAGTATACCAAACTGATCAAATTAAGCGACGAATTTAGTTCTGGGTGACTACCCATCCGACTGTCAGCGCAATAGCTTAACTAAAAACAGTGAAGCTATAATAACCTTCACAAATAAAACAAGTAAAGAAGGGCTAAGTTTGGGTGCAACCGAACCTGAGGATTGAAATCCAAGCAACTTTATATTTACATATACCTATACAGACAGACACATAAGGTTCGTTAGAAAAACGAAAACCATTATATGCAGTATATGGCAGTTGGAGTAGTATCGACCAGATTTTATCTATTTTTCCCAATACCACATACTATTTACATGTCATATACTAAAAAACCAATCATATGGAGTAAAGTCAGCCGAATGTTCGAAAAACCTTATATTAGTTATATAGGGTCTATGCCAAGTTTTAGGCAATTTTTATTTCATTTTCGGTTAGATAACTCACATAATGACTGATATCTGCGGTACAAAGTCACCCGGAAGCTCGAAAATCTTTATATTAGATATATGGAGCGTATTTTTGACATACAGACACATAATTATCAGAGAACAATTGTCCTTGATTTTCAATTATATATCTCACACATTGACCGACATTTTCGATTAAAAGTCAACTATAGGTACCGTGGTCCAAATACTCGGTGCCTAGGGGCTTGAGCAGTTTTTGTTGGATTTAAACAATTTTTGGTCAAAAGGTGGCACACACATCGTGCAAAGTTTCATTCCGTTCTATTAGCACAATTTTGAATTCCATTTGATTCTTTCACTTTACAGTATACAAATCAAGAAGTAATTAATATAAGGGAAACAAATTTGCACTAATAATTCCTTTTAAGTATGCCTCCTTATGACCAAAAATTTCCAAAATCGAACCAAAGCTGTTCAAGCTCCTAGGTTCCGAGTATGTGGATCACAGTACCTATAGTTGACTTTTGACCGAAAATATCGGTCAACGTATGGGTTATACAACTGTGTATCAAAAATGGGTTTAACCGGATGAGTACTTTCCTGAGCCCCCATACACCTATTATAAAGATTTTCGAACTTACAGATAACTTTATACTGCATACATGGACCAATATTTTAGTTATCTTAATGAAAATAACAGAACATGGAACCCATATAACTAATATTTTCATCCGGCTGACTTTATTCTGTATGATTGGTGATTGTATGTGAAGTATCTTAATGAAACCCATAGAAAGTTCTTGTAATATCTGGCATGATAATTGTTAATAGATAAAATAGAATCTATTTTGTAACAAACCTTATGCCGAATATGTCAGTGTATGAGTTATAGTATATATTGGTTGTCAAATATCTCCCTTACGCTTTTTTGCTCTTTATTCAATGCTTTATAAGTGTTACAGTGATCGGATTTTGTTCAAATATGCGCCGTTTCATAATGCCCCCCTCGTAGAAGCCCCCTTCCTTATTTGCGAAGAACTCGGACAGCCACTTTTCACAAGCCTCTTTTGAGTTCAACTTTAGACCAACAAGGGCGCTCGTCATGGACAAGAACAGGTGGTAATCACTTGGCGCTATGTCCGGGCTATATGGCGAATGCGATAAAACCTCCTATCCGAGTTCCCCTAGCTTCTGACGAGTCATCAACGAAGTGTGTGGTCTGGCGTTGTCCTGGTGGAACACTACACCCTTCCTGTTGGCCAATTCTGGACGCTTCTGATCGATCGCCTGCTTCAAGCGGTCCAGTTGTTCGCAGTAGATGGTAGAATTAAGCGTGTGGTCATATGGAAGCAGCTCATTGTGGATGATTCCCTTCCAATCCCACCAAACACACAGCAAAACCTTCCTGGCCGTCAATCCCGGCTTGGCCACTGTTTGGGACGATTCACCGGCCTTCGACCACGACCGTTTTCGCTTGATATTGTCGTTTGTGATCCATTTTTCGTCGCCAGTCACCATCCGCTTCAAAAATGGGTCGAGTTCGTTCCGTTTCAGCAGCATATCGCAGGCGTTGATTCGGTCCAGAAGGTTTTTTTGCGTCAAATTAATGTGGCACCCAAACATCAAGCTTTTTTGTGAATCCAGCCTTCTGCAGATGGCCGGCTGGCTTATCCCTTCCTTACTTGTATGATTTTCTCTTTGATTGAGTGTATATCATTTGAGTTACATAACTATTCATAAATCGAAAAACGCAAATAGATTTGATTTTTAGTATTAGATACTGTAATTTAGTATAACTTAGTTTTTCAGAACATCACTATCAACAAGTGCTGCTAAAAGGGCAACTTCATATGCAGTTTTGGTTTTTGCAGTTATTTTGGTCTCAGTACTTTATTCAGCTGTTATTTTCTCAAGTGAGAGTAAACTAAAAGGCCTCAAAAGCTTGAGCCTTTTTGTCTGGCTCAATCGAATCATTATTATTTATTATTTTCATATACTGCAACACCATATCTAGCTTTTGAGGGCTTTTAGTTTATTCTCACTTTGGTTCGATTAAATTACCTTCTCAAAAAGTACTGGATGGGGAAGATTGTTAATCTCATTCTCCACAGTTTACCTTTTCTACGTATGGCACATTAGATATACAAAAGTTCGGCTTTAAAAATTTGTAATATGGTAGACGATTATAGCATCTATTGCTGAGACCAATATCTATTAATCGAAATATATTCAGTTGCGTAGCTACAACTTCGGGCGCCCGGGGCCAAGGATGTTCTGCCGCCCCCCTTTATCTACCTACCAACAAGTTTCATGAGGTGGTTCGAACAAAAGTGAATTTTTACAAAATATCTTCGATATTAAATATATAAAATTTAGGAACTAGAAACCACGCAAATTCTAAAGTTCCAAAATTCTCACAATACGGTAAATAGCAAATTTACAAGACATCTTATAAAAAGCTATAGAAAAAAACAATTTTCGCCCTATATCTTGTACAGTTTTGACACGATTTAGAGGAATTTTTGCCCGAACTGGAGTTTTTAAATACAATTTTTGAAAATTTGGAGAAAGAAAAGTATTTGTTACATTCAAAGCACAGGGTAACTGTGAGAGAGACACGTCGCTAGACGAAGCTAGAATAGTGCATCTTTAAGTTCTATTACTATTTTTAAGAAAGATATAAGCCAAAAGATATAAGACAAATTCAAAGACTGAAGAGTATTCGAGTAAAAATTAATATTTTTCATTGTTATTCAGATTATTACATTGTGAGTGTACAAATCTTTATCTTTTATAATAAATTTAGTAAAAAAAATTTTGGAAGCATTTTTCCCAAGACGTTGCGCCCGGGGCGACGGCCCCCTTCGCCCCCCGCTAGCTACGCCACTGAATATATTATAAGGTAAATACATAAATAATAACTTCGTACAATCACAATCGTATTGATACCGAGTAAGTATTCATGTAAGTATATGCATTGGGTATTACAATTTCGATTTTCGTTCAGCTAACATTTAATTACATTTTTCGGTTATCATTTGTTTCAAGTATATTGCCAATGTTGTCGAAAAGATAAGCATTATCACAAATTGCCGTTTTTATATGAACACTTTTATTGGTGCATGCATAATAATTTGGCATATGAATATTTAGTTATTTATAAAAAATGTGCATAATTAAATGGGAACGACAAACCCGACTACGAATTTGTAGAATATACTATATGCTCGCTTTAGGATTATATGCGCCGCAAAGTCTAAATGAATTTGTCTTTAGGGCGATAACTTTATATTTTTATTCAAATTTTTGTGTGGTCCGGGGCCAAATCTTGATTAAATGGAGCATAGAGCAGCGGGTTGTAGCCTAATTCGAGCGATTTGGTCAATATCTCTTTGTAATAGTGGGTAAATGATTAATGGACTTCCCTAATATTTACATAAGTACATACATACATACATTATTACATAATTTAAACAAACAGAAGAATGGATGGTTTACTACCAAACTATTTTTTAACAACTTAAAAAATTTCCATGAGATCTGGAGGATTTTTTAATTTACATGGGCTACCTTCTATAATTCCGGATTTCACAATCTGGTGTTGCAATCTGACAACTCACAACTTAATCGTAAATTTTGACATTTTTGATGTTTACATACTCAAAAAATTTCGATATACGCACGTTTTTTCTTGTTGCTTACAGTAACTTAAAATATTCATATCGGCCAAAAAATGGAATTATATCACGAACATTTTCGTGCGATTGTTTTTTTACAACTTTCAACGAGGATTAACTCATAAATCAGAATGCATAGACGAACTTAATTAAATTTTTGACAATGAGGCTTCATCAAGAACCATTGTTTATATCGACAAAATGGTGAATCAAATCGAGCTCATTGATCACTCAAAGACGAATTTCGTGGAAGTCACCCAAAATCAGATGTTATTTTTAAAACTATTAATGCTGTGCGTAAACTGATATTTGCACGATCCTTATGGGACACGATGTCTAGTTGCAAATTTCAAGTATTTTCCCAAAATCGCTGACTTCAATTTGATGAAATGTTGCTGGTAGCGTTCCTCGTTGATATTTTGCACGGTTCTAGAAGCTCATAATACAGCACGCCCTTCCTATTCCACCAAATACAGAGCATTACCCTGACGTCATAGATATTCAACTTTGCCGTTGATTTGGATAGTTAACCAGGTTTCGCATGTGATTTTTTTGATTCTTCGATCAGCATTGTTCACTACAAACGTCCAACAGAATATGAGAATATTTGGCTGATGTTTATTATATATTGAACTGATGGAGAAGAACTTCCCATTAAACAGACACAAAGTTCCACATAAAGGGTCTACAAAAAAGAATGACGTGATGTATTTAATTATATTCCATTTATGATTTGAACAAAATGTCTGCCAAATGGCCACCACTGCTTTCTTTGCATATCTGGTTAAGGGTTTACATGGGTTTACGGATTTCAAAAAATCAATTTTTTTCACTGTCTTATTAATCCTACAACACCGAGTAATAGTTTCGGAGATACAGCCTTGAGGCCATTTCTCGAAGTTAACGAGTCGCCAAATTTTGCACGCACTGTGTCCAAAAAAGAGCGAGACGCATTTGCAGACAGAAGAAGAAAGAGGCTGAAATGCGTGAGTACGAAGAGCTTGATAAGCTGGCCGACAGGGGTAATGCTCGAAAATTCTACGAAAAAATGCGGCGGCTTACAGAAGGTTTCAAGACCGGAGCATACTCTTGTAGAACCCCCAAAGGTGATCTAGCACCGATGCCCAGAGCATACTTAAATTATGGAGGGAACACTTCTCCAACCTGCTGAATGGCAGTGAATGCACAACACCAGGAGAAGGTGAATCCTATTCCCCAATCGATGACGATGGAGCAGACGTTCCATTACCCGACCATGAAGAAGTTCGAATAGCAATTGCCCGCCTGAAAAACAACAAAGCGGCAGGGGCCGACGGATTGCCGGCCGAGCTATTCAAACACGGCGGCGAAGAACTGATAAGGAGCATGCATCAGCTTCTTTGTAAAATATGGTCGGACGAAAGCATGCCCAACGATTGGAATTTAAGTGTGCTATGCCCAATCCATAAAAAAGGAGACCCCACAATCTGCGCCAACTACCGTGGGATTAGCCTCCTCAACATCGCATATAAGATTCTATCGAGCGTATTGTGTGAAAGATTAAAGCCCACCGTCAACAAACTGATTGGACCTTATCAGTGTGGCTTCAGACCTGGTAATTCAACAACCGACCAGATATTCACCATGCGCCAAATCTTGGAAAAGACCCGTGAAAGAAGAATCGACACACACCACTTATTCGTCGATTTCAAAGCTGCTTTCGACAGCACGAAAAGGAGCTGCCTTTATGCCGCGATGTCTGAATTTGGTATCCCCGCAAAACTAATACGGCTGTGTAAACTGACGTTGAGTAACACCAAAAGCTCCATCAGGATCGGGAAGGACCTCTCCGAGCCGCTCGATACCAAACGAGGTTTCAGACAAGGTGACTCCCTATCGTGCGACTTCTTCAATCTACTGCTGGAGAAAATAGTTCGAGCCGGTACAATCTTCTATAAGAGTGTACATTTGCTGGCGTATACCGACGATATTGATATCATCGGCCTCAACACCCGCGCCGTTAGTTCTGCTTTCTCCAGGCTGGACAAGAAAAACCAGAAAATGGGTCTGGCACTGAACGAGGGCAAAACGAAATATCTCCTGTCATCAAACAAACAGTCGTCGCACTCGCGACATTTAACAATTACTTTGAATTTCCTGGCACTCACGTCACTGTTGACAGTCATAACTTTGAAGTCGTAGATAATTTCGTCTATCTTGGAACCAGCGTAAACACCACCAACAATACAGCCTAGAAATCCAACGCAGGTTTGCTCTTGCCAACAGGTGCTACTTCGGACTGAGTAGGCAATTGAAAAGTAAAGTCCTCTCTCGATGAACAAAAACTAAACTCTATAAGTCGCTCATAATTCCCGTCCTGCTATATGGTGCAGAGGCTTGGGCGATGACGGCAACCGATGAGTCGACGTTGCGAGTTTTCGAGAGAAAAATTCTGCGAAAGATTTATGGTCCTTTGCGCATTGGCCACGGCGAATATCGCGTTCGATGGAACGATGAGCTGTTCGAGATATACGACGACATTGATATAGTTCAGCGAATTAAAAGACAGCGGCTACGCTGGCTAGGTCATGTTGTCCGGATGGATGAAAACACTCCAGCTCAGAAAGTATTCGACGCAGTACCCGCCGGGGGAAGCAGAGGAAGAAGAAGACCTCCACTCCGTTGGAAGGACCAAGTGGAGAAGGACCTGGCTTCGCTGGGAATATCCAATTGGCGCCACGTAGCGAAAAGAAGAAACGACTGGCGCGCTGTTGTTAGCTCGGCTATAATCGCGTAAGCGGTGTCTACGCCAATTAAGAAGAAGAAGTGTCCAAAAACTCCGGTAACATGGTGTTATAATACTCGCTATTAATTGTAATGGCATTTCCCGCCTTTAGGTCCGTTAGCTCTCAAGTAAATGTTCAAGAAAAAAATTCCTTATTTCTTTAGTTGTAGTCAAGTAATTTTGACAGCAGGTTACGCATTGTGAATGATGCACATTAGAAGAGAAAAAGAATAATTTAATAATTACGATTTAAGGAATGTGAATGAACATTAGTAGGTTTTATACAAAATTTCAAAATTAACTGATACTTCATAATAATGATTTTAACTAATTTAGGATGAATTTAACGATTACTTTGAATTTCCTTCAAGAAACAATTGTTGATTTCATGTTTCTTCGTAAAACCAGCGTTGCCATATTCGCATTTTATTGAAAAAAATGTATTAAAAATTAGTACAAGATTTGTTTACAGCTGTATACTAGCACAAGAAAATATACCGCAGGAAATTTTCTTGACCATTTGTTAAGCGTTTTTTATATGAAGTTTTTACATTTCTTGAGAGCTGGAAACTACCCTTTATTTCGAAGGAAATAAGACCCGATGAAGCCGCCATACTACAATCGACACCAAATGGTAAAATTTTGAGGTTGCAATTGCGTTTCTTGAAGCAAAAGAGGGTTCGACTCACCGCACCGTTTGTTGACGAAGCCATTAAGCCAGAAATAGACCTATTTTGAGAAGATGAAACTGCGTGTTAATCTTGGACAATTTTCAAGCGTTGTACCAAAATAAAACGTAACATGATAAAATGGCAAAACTGAACACAGTAACAAAATGTATCATAAATTCGTAAACAAACATGACCACCAAGAGCTGCCACGTCATCTCTATTAATAAACGCTGTATTTGAGTGATAAAAAATATTTTTGTTTACGCATATGTATAATGAATATAATATAATGAAGAAGACCCATAGTAACTTTCCATCGCATATTCGGAATATTGGAACAACGTAATAATATTTAAGCTAGGCCATCTCTTGGCAAACCTCTGAAATATAGTTATGGGCCAAACTTATAATGTAGCAGATTGTCTTTACACCTCATTTGAAATAAACATTAATAGTTTTACATACATTTTAAAAAAGCGCTGGAAGACACTTTATTAAATCAGACAATTTTTTGTACATAATAATAATAATCTTGCTCAAATAAATCCTTAACACATCATTAAGCATAAAAAATCTTCTTCTGTAAAATGTGATTTTTGGCGATTAGATTATATTCACGAAAAGGGCTCAATATAAGTATTTACTGAAGGCAACATTCATCTGACGCCACACTTTCCAAACCATTGTGCCAATGAGGTACGTAGTCCATATCATAAAATTTCTCGAAAACTTTTACATCTGACACTTTATTGGCTAACGCCTTATAGATCTCTATGCCAGCTATAGCATCATCAGCAGCATATTGAATTTGTTGAGGAGTCAATGTGTCCGCCTCCCAATCGGATCGAATTAGCTCTAAATCTTTTTTCAAGGTACCACCCACAACAGCCTTATACATTTCAGCCAAGTTTTGCGCTTTTGCACCGGTCAGTTTGGCCACAAAACGCAAATCCAATGCGGATTTTGTCGGTAGGTCACATTCTTCCAAATGTTCGCAATCTTTTGCGGTGCCAACACCAACTTTAACCACCTTGCGATCACTTAGTAGATTGCACAGGGACATGGGTATGCTTTCCATTTTACATAATCTTATAACAGCACAATATCCCTTGTGACTGCATAACTGCAATACGGACACATACGGAGCGTCCACCCATTCACAGTCCAAGCCGAGTGCTGGAACTTCATTACAATGCCTGAAAATAGAAATAAACAAAGACAGAATTATTTACAATAGGTTCAAAAAGAAAGCAATCAGCTAATGTCATTGAAGAGATAAAAGTATCTTAAGAACGGTCAACAAAATTATAATAATAGGTCACCTCCATTTTTTAATTGATTTATTATTAACATATTTTTTCCTCATAATTTCATATTTATAAGTGCACAAACGTTTTCGATCGGGTTTACTCTGAAGGCCAATCTAAAGAAGCTGTCCCGTTTAACCTCTTTCCAGCAACATACACAGCGACTTCGATGTTTTGGGTGGTTGTCTTCTTAAAGAACCCAGTCCCTGCTTCCTGCCCCAAATCACATATCTGTTGATTGCAGAAATCCACGATGGCTAGTTTACCAAATCCTTATTTTACGATGCATCCCTAAACATGAAATTAACGTGTGTGCTTGAATGATCGCTGGAGTAGCTTGCCTCTTTTAGTGGACCACACAAGCTTCTTTGTGTGTTGGATGACCACAAAGACTCGTCTGTGAAGACCTCTGAGCATGTACAGAGCTATTTTAAGATTTGGAAAGTTCTGATCCTTTGGCAAAACTTTTGCTCTGTTTAGCCATTCATTAAACATTTTAAGTACTGTCAAGACTTTTGAATAGTCAGTTATTATAAGAAAAAAGTCTCGAGTTCAATAAAATTTTTAAACACTATATATTGGATAGTCGAAAAAGTCTTTGCAGTCGTATATCATCAGTGCCACCAATCACATTGTGTCACACCATATAGTGTTGGAAAAATTAAAAATTAAATTCGTCAAAGTTGAGTTACAACTGTTAAAAATTCAAAAAAAAAATCGCTATATTTTTAAATATTTGTATAAAAAAGGTAAGAATGCCACGCAAGCCACCAATGAAATTTGTGAAGTTTACGGAGACGATGCTGTATCAGTTCGTGTAGCACAACAATGGTTCGCTCGCTTCCGTTCTGGAAATTTCGAAATTTCGATTTACACAGATGGAATAATGTGTCTAGGAAAAATGGCAAAAAGAAATCGACCAAAATGGTACATATGTATTTGTTTATTTATTTATTATTATAAATATTAAAAACGAAATAAGTTGAAATTTTATGAGAAATACGAAAAGACTTTTTCGACTACCCAATATATTTGTTGAAGCTCTCAATTACACTGTGGATTCATCGCCGTTTCGTGATATTTAAAACTAAACAAAACCAAACTACGCAGCTGTCGCGACTACACGAAGCTACATATAATACATTAAAAGATAACGTGAAAATGTTAAATATGAAATGTGATTTTAGAAACTTGTTCAATCGGAAACCAAGGGACGTATATTTTTAGCGCTACATCAATTTTTGCGAATTTTCAGACTTGTAAAAATGTGTTTCGTTTTTTTAACGAAATAATTATCAATAAATTTTTTACAAAAAAAGTGTCAATAGTAAAAAAAATACAAGGTTTACCATATATTACTCTAAAGCCACAAATAAATTATCAACTAAATACTTGTGATAGTATTCGCGTACACTGCCAAAAGTGCATTCCAGTATTGGGAGCATTTCCTTCAAAATTAATGAAACAGTGGACTGCGCAATACACTTTGGCGATATTGACGATTGTGGGTAATTTATGTGCCACGATTCCGATTACCTTGGCGGTCGGGAACTGAAAACGAATTTCGTTATAAATGGGGTATGTGCGGAGAGGGGAGCTTGGGTAAATCTTAGAATAACATCCCCGATTTCGGTGTTAAAATTAGTATGTACGGATAGAGGAGGCCCTTCACATCAAGAAAAAAATATGTATGTATGTAAGTATATAGTTGCCGCTGACTTATGGTTTTTGAGATATTTGCATTTAAAGTTCAAAAATTCAACTATTTAAAGTGCGTGTTTCTCCGATTTGTAATAAATTTTACATTTATATTTTTAACTTTTATATCCACTAATACTTCACTAATTCGTTTCTACCTATTTATATATATTTTACACTGAATAGTTTTCAATAATTTTTCTTTTGAATAGCCGGAATAAAAAAGCAATCGACCGAAATTGAACGATTCAAATAATTTACAAATTAAAATGTTGAAAAACAAAACAAACAAAAATTGTACAAAATTTGTATGGAAAAAAGTTACTTTTTGGAATCATCCAATTTTCCGACTTTTCCTCATGAAAAGTACAAGGTATTTTTATTTCTAAACCTTCCCAGATCCACGACGAACAACCTCTGAAAATTTCATCAAGATTGGTGCAGCCGTTCTCTTAGCGTTACTAACAAACAAACATTCATTCATTTGTATGGTAAAAATAAAAGGGCTGTTTTTAGGGGTTTTCCGGAAATTAATCGGGTTTTTCTTGCCGTAAAAACCCTCCTTGAACCGCAACGAATCTTTTAAAAAAAGAATTGGCAAAATTGGTCCAGGCGTTGTTGAGTTATGCGCTTAGCAACACATTTTGCGATTCATTTTTATATAAGTACATATGTAAGTACAAATAAGATATAAGATAAGATTTAACTTTTGTTCAATTATTTTTGTTCACACAATAACAAAAGAATTGCCTTCTAACAATTAATAGTTCCTTTGCGTGTTGAAGGAGTACGACACAAAAGAACTGAAGACATATGTACATACATACATAAGTCTAAAAGTGTGGTTGCACTAAATTCCTATGAGTAGGTGTTAAAATATTTCATACGGATTTAATAATTTGTGATGAAAAAGATATATGTACTATACTTATGTTTTCTCACTTCCGTAAAATCTTAACGGCTTCAACACATTGTTGGAAGTTCTCAATCAATTCGACTTTTTTCTCGGAAGACGTGTTCAGCAAGTGATATAGTAGGCCAGCACCTACACCTATAGCAACGGATTGCAATATATTTGGTCCAGACATAGTTATTAACTAACGACTTTGTTTATTCCGTTTGAAAATACTTTTTACTTCACAAGAAAATTAAATTTTTGCTACACTTTATTTCACAACCTTGCGCGTTGCAATAGCACTGATTCAATGAAAGTAGCACAGTAGAAACCCTGAAAATAGCGATCAGATTTGACATACTGGACGTGGCGTTTTATCATGTGATTCCCCTTTTTATATATACCACATACATATGTATGTACATATAAATAAGTACATAACTTGTAATCAAGATGGACTTTGACAATAAATTGCCAGATCGAGCGGACAACGAAGTTGCCAGAATGTTCAAGTTTTTTTTAGGTTTCATGTTATTTTGGAAACAATCTACTATTGAAGGGCTGCCGGATTGTGCATATAACACTGTTCTAGCTTTCTAGCTTTCGTGTAAAGAGCAATTGAGATATAAATAAGAAGTTTTAAGCCCGAATAATGAGTTAATATTGTAATTAGAAATAAGTATAAGTGTATAGCTATTAAATTGGGAGTTAATAAAACTGCAAGTCAATCCAGTTATCAAACTCAAGATTGAGTTACAAAGTAGAGGATTTATGGAAAAATCCGTTACAATAGCAATAAGTGGAAGAAATGTCGATGGTTGGCCGCTATTGAATCGATATTTATGGCAGTCATGCACTATCGTAGTGT
The DNA here is from genome assembly GCF_024586455.1 of Bactrocera neohumeralis. NCBI lineage: Eukaryota > Metazoa > Arthropoda > Insecta > Diptera > Tephritidae > Bactrocera > Bactrocera neohumeralis. The sequence continues at coordinate 45,086,548 of NC_065920.1, read as the reverse complement.
ATATGTCATCAAAATTATTATGCATTGAGCTTTACAAATTTGACATGTGTCACAGTAAAATATAATTACTAAATCAATTTAAACAGAGAAATCGATCGATTTATTCAAATAAGTATGATTATTCTGTAGTTTTAAAGTAAATAAAAATTATAAAGTAAGGGATGTTCGAGCAAGCAAATAACTGCAGCAATATTGCGACAGTGTTGCTTTTCTGCAGATACTCAGCTGATACTGATCAGCTGATGCAACATTTTTGCGTCGAATATGATGCCTTGCGATACTGCTGCAATGATTGAGACTCGAACATCCCCGTATTTGCGTTATTTTAAAGAAAACGTCGGATTTCACTCACACCTAGTGTGGCCAGCACTAAGAAAGGCTTGGAATTACAGCAGCACGGATACGGAGAAAGATTTATCCATTGAGACCGAGAAGCAAAACTACGCAAAATATAATAAAATATGCAAAGTTGGAAAATAATTACCGACAAAGTCGCTTTTATTCATCAAGGATGACTTTGACATTGAGGTGCTCTTCCATTAGTTCGTTGACGGTATGTAGAAAATTTCCTTCTACCACAAGGGCACCATCGGTTGTGTTCGAGCTGCTTAATAATTACCGCAGTACTGCAACCGTGTTGCTAAGTTGATACTCTGTTACTGATGCTCAGCTGATACTTTCCTGCAATACTGCAGTAATTATTTGGTGCAGAACGTGTTGCTTACAAATATGGAAATTTTAACGAAGATAATTGCTGACGAAATGTTGAAAAATGGATGTGACAATTTTATGAAAAATACTAAGAAAAGAAAATGAAGATAAAATCGTTTCTTGTCTAAAGAATACTCCAAAAAAGAACAATGATAAAAGTAAAAAAATTAATATTTAATACAAAATTAACAATTCAAAATGTTTATGAAGCTACTAGGCTTTCTCCCGACAGCCTGTTCTTAGTGCTTTAGTAGATAATTTACCAACATTATCGAAAGCAGTAGGTAAAGTACCCCTGTCCATTTGGTACCCCTGTTAACCTCACGAGATAACTTTGCACGACCCCACTCTCCACTGTATCTTCCTCTTTGCGATATAATGGTCGTAGTCTATCGCAAAGAGGAATATACATATATATATATACAGCGTGCAGAGCTTTGCTGTGGGAATGCTGGGTCCTTAACAGTTTTATCCTCAGTATTCTACTCCTAATGTTCAAGTAAATAGGCTAGTTTTCAAACCTTAGGTACATACATGGACTAATCTAACACGGTTCACGTAGAAGGAGGAGAGCCAGATGATATGATCAGAGAAGGAATGATCGTCTACAACTCTCCACCTCCAAGTTCCTCCTATTGCAAATAGGTTTTCACAATATATGTACATATAAAATCGAAAAGTAACACCTTTCGCATTTATGCCCGATTTTCTGAAATAATGAGATCCGAGCTATTATCTGAGCCGATTATATCGCCGGCACTTCTTCGTTTGGCCTCCACTAGAGATACAGAGGTGGCTCCACCTCATCGTCATGGGAATATAGATCGAGACAAGTCAAAGCTCTCCTGCACTGTCCTCTAGCCTTGCGGTGACGAAAACTTCGTCGTGGGTATTCTTCTTCTTCTTTACTAGCGTAGACACCGCTTACGCGGTTATAGCCGAATTAACAACAGTGTGCCAGCCGTTTCTCCTTTTTGCTATGTGGCGCCAATTGGAGTTTTCAAGCGACGCCAGGTCCTTCGTGCTCTTCCTCTGCTTCCTGCTTTTAATCCTTCTTTACAAGTTTTTATTAATGTTTTTTCCAAAATCAAAATACTATGATAATAGCAAATAAATTTCCAAAGCTTTTATAGACTGTAATAACTTTTTATGTAGCGTATTTCTGATTCTTATCGATTCTCGTTCACTCCTGAATATCGAGAGTATCGATATTTCGAAAACAATCAATTCAAAACAGTGGTGCCATATATGTACATATATACACACATCGCGCATAATCTTATCGTAATTGTTTTATTATGTTGTTTTCTGTCTTTTTTATCACAAGAAAAGAATAAAAACCAACCGCGCCGATCTTACTGATAAAAAAATCTATAAAAACGTGTTTATTTTTTAATTGAACCATTTTTTGGTAAATGTTCAGCAGAGCGGCTTTTCCGAAAACGTGCACCAATATTCACGGGAAATGTCTTAAAAAATTCGTTTTTAATTCCGATTCACGAATATATATGTATATGGCGCGTTATCTATTTTTATGTTTTTTTGTAATAAAAACAAAAAGAAATATTATGATTTTGCACGATATTTACGCTATAAATTTCATCACTGTTCGAAATTCAATTGGGTACTAGTGATACAAACAGCGATCGGATTCGAAATATCGATACTCTCGATATTCGAGTCTGAACGAGAATTGGTAAAAATGAGAAATACACAATCGGAAAATAATAATAATTGGAAAAATATAAGAAATTAAAATATCGATATTCTCAATATTCGGGTCTGAAAGAGAATTGGAAAAAATGAGAAATACATAATAGAAAAATTTATAATTCATTATTATTGCAGAAAGAAGAAGTTGGACACAGAAGAATTATGAACGCCGGGGTGTTGGACCGACCAGGGTTATTTTTTTCGAGCGCTCGATCCATAATTCGAAAACGATCAGTTCATGAACCCATTCGAACTCACAGCAGTGATGCCATAGATTCGAACATACCTTGCCATTTTTGTTGAAGTGAAGTGATCGTGAAGTTTTTCATATTTTTATAAAAATAACATAAAAACCAATTTCTCTTGTTAAATTACTAAACAGCATCAATAAATACGTGTATATAATTTAAAGAAAATATATTTTTAACATCTAAAGACGTGTAATGTGCAAAAGTGAAAAAAAAATATTGTTTTTAAAAGCACGCGCCTAACATATTCGTAAAGTAGAACTAAAAACGAGTATTTTAAGACATTTCCCGTGAAAATTGCTGCACCATTTCGGAAAAGCCGCTCTGCTGAACATTTACCCATTTTTTGAAAAAAGCCGCTATTTTGAACAATTACCCAAAAAATATATTTTTATATTTGCTACATAGCAATGATATTTGTAATATAAATGGATTAGTACAAACAAGTTATTTCCCAAACTTATGAGCAAATATACACAGCTTATCAATAGACGCTGAACGACATTAATCACGCCGTCAAAATTGAGCTCCGCGGCGTTACATTTTATTGAACAATAAACAAAAACAGCTGATCACGAAGTTGTTTAGACAATATAAATTTTTAAAAATAATTTTTAATTGTTAATCAACAAAATATGTCCCTAGGCTACACATTTTTAGGCTGTCCACTTTTAGTAAACATCGACAACAAAGAAATACTTTATGAAGTGAGTGCATAAAGCATAAATAATTAATTTATACATTGATGAATTTACTTTTCATAGATTCTTAACTACTCGGTTGATGTGCTGCTCGGCAATAGCGATGAACATCAAATGGAAAAACATTGCCACAAATATGGATTTCAGAATGTTTACGATTTTATGTTGATGACACGGAAAATTGCACGCGCTTATAAATCTCACTATGAAAATGAGAATTCCAGCGAAGCAGAATTGCTATATGAATTTAGCAATTTAAGTCCTGAATTTCAACGTTTGGTACCAACTGTGTATGAAGCGCGGAAATCGGAAATTGAAAAATATATGCTACAACTACATAATGCTCAGGATAATCCTCTAATACTGTCTTTCGACTACGATGCTCGTGTAGTAATTGGCGATAGCAGTTTCGCTCAAAACTTTCGAGAACTAATAAGAATATATTTTAATTGTTGCGATGGAAATGGAAAATTAAGTAAGCTACATTTCGAAATGGACTTAAATAAACTGAACGAATTTATTTCTGCTTTAGAAGTAGCAGTGGATAAAGGCGATGAAAATCATGCTTAAACCAAACCAAATGTTTTAGTAAACGTGTGGCAATTCTTTTTTATCCTTTTTTGGGTGAAAAGTTCTGCTTAAAACCAGCCCAACTTTTAAAATCTTTCGAAAGTGTACGATTTGAAACAACACTTATATGTTTCGTGTCTAACATTTACCTTGAGTTTATTTCATTCACTTCGAACTCAGTGAAATTCGATTAAAATGTACATTGCAACATATGTAGTTGTGTGATATAAATACAATGGATTTATACGACTATATGCATGTGGTAATGAATTTTCATTACTTGTATTATGCTAAAGGATACTTATATTATTTATAATTTATAAGCCATTCTAAGACAACAAATTTTATTCATAACAATATTCTTATCAACATATAAAAATTAGCTACAATAAAAAAAAAAAATATATATATATATATATATCCTTAAATACCACCTAAGAGGGAGCAATGAAAAACTTATAATGTAGTGAACGTAACTGTAACCTCGATTACGAATGGTTAACCTTTTTAGAATATTATATTTTATTAATCATATATTTAGCAAAATGAAAAGCCGATCATCCAATTCCAAAGAGGTGCTGTTGCATGCCGTAGCGCATGATTTTGGCTAGGCTGCATATATATGCTTACTCAACTAACCCCGGCAGAGAGATACTGATTTTTATAGTAGTATGCACAAATGCCAACCAAAATGGAGAAAGCTGTTGTCACGATCATTGATTTCGGCGTGAGCATTTGTGGAAGCCAACGTGCCAAGTTATTGTTACCAGCACGGGCATTACGAGCAAGTTGTTTCCTTCGCTCTTGAATTCGCTTCTCTTCTAATTGTCTTTGGAGTTTTCTATAAAAAAAATATGTTTTTAATTTTAATGTTAATTTCAAATTATATTGAGAAAACTTACTCTTTTCGCACCAGTTCCTCGACATGTTTTTCAATTACTGTCAGTGAATATTTATCATATAATAAACTCGCAGTATTTAAAAGTTCTTCAAAGGGCAGATCATCGGGAAGCTAAAAACATATGAATTTAAAAGGTTACTGCATAAAATATATATTTTGAATAATTGTACGCATTTACCCTAGATAAAAGACAGTGTACTGAGGCCATGTCACAGTCAACCTTTAGTATCTCTTCAGCTCGATACAATATAATAGCAGCAGTCACAAATATTGGCATATAAATTGGCGATGCCAAAAAATAGTCATATAGACGCACTACATCTTTATATGAATTTAAACTGTGTCCAAACCATGTCAAATACCAAGGCAATGCAAAAAGTGTTCCAACTGCAGATTGTTGTAGAAATTGAAACAAATGCGAATTTTCTAAATCTACTAGCGGCCATATAAACATCAAACGTTTTTGGGTGGCATCCATTGTTTCTTGCATACATTCCGAAAAATGGTTGGTCGATAATTCCTCCATAACCGCAAATGCTACCTCTTCACCAACGACTAACAAAAATGTAACAGCTACATCGTGATATCCTTGATAGTATCGTAAATTCGGGTATTTCTTTATGACACGCAATATTAAAACCGTCAATTGGTCTTGTAATGCGATGCGTTGCTCATATGGAATGCCGGGCGGAAAGCGCTTAAGCGATCTATTGACATCAAGCACCACTTGCTGGTATTCTGGATGTGTTTGTAAATCTTGTAGACTGGGCGCAGGTTCTAAAGAGGATGTATCAACACCGGCCAATTGTGGCCAAAGCAACCGTCGCAACTCATCATTGACTAATCCATGGTCGGAACGTGCAATCTCCTGCAGCTTTGAAAGTGGAATATTGCCATTGTGCTCTATCAATAAACGTTCGATTTCCAAACGTTTTTGTTGTTCTTCACCACTTTCTGGACCTAAAATGTAATAATAATTATATACTTATATCCCAACTAAGTTTATTAATATAGCTACATTTCTCAAAACACAATTCCTGTGGTTGATCGATTTTTATTTCACTGTTTTGATGATTCGCTTCATTCTCTTGGCTCGTCATACTGCCAACTTATGTTTAGATGTGTAAACTGAGTAATGAAATTTTAATATCCTTTGTAGTCGTTCATGTGCTATAATTATTATTGTAATTTTTATTCCAGTGCAATCATTAGAAATGCAATATATAGTATTTTTATTTGCAAATTAAGTGAAGAAAGGGCACCTGTGCACTGTCAACTAACTGCAGTGTTGCCAGACTTAGCGCTTAAAAAATTTTTCGTGACGTGTATAATAATGAAATATGAAATAAATGGTGTTTATATAAATTATTAAATCGAATAAAAATTGATGTTCGAAATTATCGATTTATATCCAAAATTTTTTTCAATTCCTGTTTTGTACCGTATAGAAGCTATAAATACTGCATTAACAGACTCTGATTTATTGATCTGGCATTACCACTTTTACAGTTGGTAATTAATAGCTGATTCACATACAATTTTTCTTCGTTTTGTTTCAGACATTTGCGCTGTGAGAAAATTTCAATGTAATGTTTTGTATGAGTACCTTCACATCGAAACAAAACGCAGCAAACCGAAGAAGAAGTTTCGGGGAACTCACATCTTTTTGCACTTTGCAAAGCAGCATTCGCCATTTTCTATTAAAGAGAAGAACGGAACATTCTGGCAGCCCTTTTGAAATTGTCAAGCAAATCAAGGAAAGTCGTTTGCGGATCGCCTACAAGAATCTCGCTTTTTAAGTCCCTTGCGTCAACGCAACCAACTGATATGACATGATCTAGGATTCGTAAATTAAGTACCCAGTCGGTTTTAGAAACTTTATTCACTTATTAATAGAACGTATTTGCATTCCTTCGAATTGAGATTACGTGACTAAACCCTAGAAAAGTTCACAAATACTTTTCTTATGCCGGGCTGACGGATACGTATTAGCCTGAGTAACCGCCGCCGCAGCAGCGACAAAAATTCCTCATGTCCATAGATTTTGTATGGTACATACCTAAATAAACGCAGCGGCAATGCTGAATGCTGAAGGTTTGTTCACATCAAGGCGGCGGAAAGCCAAGAGAACTTTTTATAATAAAAGCATGGAAAGCAAAGCGTTCTTTCTGACATACCCTTAGCATGTAAACAGAGCGAAGAAATTTTTATGTGATTCAGTCTTAACGCTTGTTATGTAGCATCTCTGTTAAGTATGTAGTTACAGCATTATTTAAGTGGTAACGTCATATTATTTAGAATTTTATGATAAATTTCACGAAGTATACAAAAGACATACAGTACACATAAACAAAAGTTTAATTTTTCATTATGCATATAGCTTTATTTAAAAAAAGTCTTTTCACATGATTTTAAATTGTGCAAATATTTTTTGCTGGCTTAACTATATTAAAATAAATTTCGAAGAAAATTTAGGTAATATTTAAATTTTTGCAGCAATTATGTCGCACATTCAATGTTAAATATATTTTCGATTTGCGATTTGTATATAAATACCTTAGGAGTATTGAAGATAACCTTTTTTACATTTAAACTTATTTTACTCTCACGTTGACGTTCTATAAATATTATTTAAATCGAGAAATAATATTATAAAATGCGTACCTACTGGCAAAGTGCGGCATTATTGTTTATTTTTCTTTAGCATATTTAAGAAAATGTTATGTACGTATGCATGTAGTATGTATGGTATGTATGTAATATATGTAAGTTTACATTTGTTATATGTAGTACCAATGGCGATTTTATGTCTCACGCCATTTAATAATTATTTTAGTGACGTTTGCTTGTTTTTTTTTGTTAGGATCTATAAGGATATATGAAAATAGTTATTAAAACACGTTATTAAAATATACTAATATTGGATATTTCACGAGCTATCGCATAATTCAATTTAAACATTTTACTTATTACTTTAAGACTTAAATTTAAATAAAAAGGCTATTGTAATTTTTTAGTTTAATGTTAAATTATTATACATACAAAATGTAAATTTTTTGTTGATTGTTTTATTTTATAGTAAAGTTATTTGCAATAAGTTTTTCTTTTATCAAAATAGTGGTTATAATCTTTTTTCAAATCGAAAAGCATTTTGTTAAGTAAAATATTAACATCAGCAATCACACTTGATAATATCAGGGGAGGAAGGGGGGATTATCGTTCATTGTCTAATTCACAGATTCAAGTAGCTAATAAATATTTATAAAAAAAACAACGTTAATTAATTTGTTAATTCATATAAATAAAAAATATCCTTTCTAAGATACTAGTTTTTTTGGTTATTGTAGTCATCGTGTTAGCTTCTATTGACGTCGACATCAAAACTGTGCTATTTTTTTATTTAACGAGACATGTAGAATACTATTCTATCATTCTTGGATATCTTTTTTTGAAATTTGGATTATTGCCAAAGGCAAATTTTCGGAGAAATTTTTCAGACTGAATTACTATAGCACATATCTGCCATACATACTGAATGATGAAAATCAACTTCTCGTATAGAAAACTTTATAGCTTATTTCTTTTTTTCACCCATATTAAAATTATTTAATGAAAGATAGCTGTTAAGTATAAACGCATTATATAGTATGTGACATAAGGCAAGAATGACTGTTTCTCAAAACCCAAAAAGTATTATTTGTATAGCAAAAGAAACTGCTGCAGAAAATTATTTGAATAAATAAATACATTTTTAAAGCAACATATGTACATACATACATACATATGTATGTATGTAAATTTAAATTCTGAGGGAATGTAGCGTTATAATTGGCTCTGGGCAGTGTTTACAATTTTGACTTATGGTTAAACAGCTTCAAGCTTTATTTTTACTAAACTTTGCAATAAATAGGGCCAGCCCGAAACAATTTATTCTTGCAAATACCTCTCTAAGCAACAAAATTTATAATTTTAAAAAATTATTCAGGTCATTTTATTTAACAAAAATATCATATTCTAAAGGTTTAACTTAATTATTTAAAAAGGTAATAATTAAACGTATAATAAATAAGTTTATTATTTAAATATGTTCGTGCCTTTAATTTGGAAAATTCGAACTCAATTGTTTTGAAATAAAAATTTGCTGATAAATAAATAAACAAAGAAATAAAATATGTAAGGAAAATTAATCAAAATGCAGTCCTAAAACTCTCTCGCCATAGGCAATAGCCTAACTAGCTTATATGGTCTGGCCGCACCTTGCAAATAAAACTTAGAAATTAGAAGAAAATTTTTAAATATATATTTTTGCAATAAAAAACTAGAGGATGATTTAATCTTTATAATATTAGCAAAGTAGTATTTTTAAGTTCACACTAAATCATTATTTTATGCTTTTCAGATATTGTTTCATTATTTTAGACCGCTTTTATTTGGAGTTTTTTTCATATACATACATGCATACATATATTCTTTGATGTCTCGCAATTATGAATGTTAATAATTAGAATAGTATTAGAAATTTTGACAGGTCGATATCAGTTAGAAAACACAGCAAGGACAACTAATCTCGGAAAAAGCACAATGGTATAAAGTGAAAATAATTAACATTTTATAATTTTAATAAATGAAATATATTTGTATATAATATCAATTACAAAGTTAAATGCCATATTAGCATTTATAATAATGTCTAATTAGAGGATTAATTAAAGTTATAGTGTCTGTGTCAGGGCATACATATATATATCTCAACTAACCAAAAGATTACAGACTAATTATGCTTAAGAAATAATGAAAATTTATAAATTTAAATTATATTGCAGTGTAAAAAATAATATGCATATAAATGTTGCGTATAATGTATAATTAAATATTATCAGTTAGGCAAGCCCTTAATGACGAATGATGCTAAAGCACTAAGGCTGTTGATAAATAATGCGAAAATATTTGTAGATCTAGTTGGTATATATATATACATATTTGAGTTTTAACTAGAGCGTTATAAAATATATACATGTATGTCTGTATATGGCATAGTTTATGCGTTAGATAGAGTTTAGTTACAGCTATATTGGATTATTTTTTCAATTTTTATTTTTTTTTTTTAATTTTTTACATATATATTTAGTATATACTTAAAAGTCTTTTCACATGAGTTTGAATTGTGCAATTATTATTTTTTACTGCTTTGCCTATTTGTAATAAATCGTAACTTCCATTTAATTATAATATTTCCAGTTTTAGCAAGTTTATACATGATTAGTATTGAAACTTTTTACGGTTCGTATGATTACGTTTACGCATCAATGATATTTTATATGTACATTTACATATATGTGTGTATGTGTGTATCGTTTTGCAAATTTGCTTTGTTGTGCTATTTTAATATAATTCGGCATTTAATAAATTGTGTTTGCTTAGAGTCATATGAATTTCAAAGTGCAGTGTGTGTATTCATTTAGTACATGTTTTAAAGTTGTTCGAGAAATTTTTTTTCGTTTAATATATAGAAGTGGGAATGTATAATCTAGTACTATACTGCTATTCATTATAATTAAAGTAAATTAAACCATTATTTGTTTAGGCTATGCACGACAAATCGATACTCATATTTCTGTGTGTATATTTGTTATGGTTTAAGTTTTACATATTAATTAAGTATACATGCAAATACGAAAATACTTATAAAAGACATTTGTTAAAAAATATGGTCACATGGGATTTTTGTTAAACTATTTTAAATATATATATTTTGTATTTTTTTTTTTATTTAAATACTTCACTTATAGTTTAAAGGCTTAAGTTTAAATAAAAGTCTTTATAATAAATAGTAAAATATTCCATATTTTTGTTTACAAGTATTAAAGTGTAGATGCATCATTACGTTTTATATTCGTGTTATATTGATTGTTTCATTTAATGATTCTCTTCTCAGCAATTGCTTGGTATCATTCTCAATATCTATCGGAGATATGCCAGCGCTACGATCATTAATATACGTATTATCTTCCTCCACGATTTTCTCGAGCACTATATCACCGGTGTTGGCTAAACCTGTAAGCAAAAAATAATTAAAAAAAAATAAATATAGCGTTATAATTATTTGAATTTTTGTATATTATTAATAGACTAGTAGACTAACAGTTACGCCCTGATAACGGACCATTTGCTACTTCTTCCGCCGATGCGCTGTTCACAAGTGCTACATCCGTGGCAGTTCCATTGCGCATGTTCTTTTGTAAAGCTACAGCTTTCCGTGCATGGCGTGTAGTTAGCACACCAGTTTCGACATCACGTTCCAGACGATGACCAGATCGTGATCTAGTTAGTTGTCGTTGCACATAATCTTCGAGATCTTCTTCTTCCTTGCGGCTAATCAAGCAATTCAGTACAAGTAAAAATAGTCCTAATCCAAGCGAGAAAAGCCCAGTGCAAGTAACTTCATTCCACCATGCCGAGCTGCTACCTAAAAGATATCAGTTATATTAATGGAGATTTAATCAGTAAGTATTTCGTATTTAATATACTGCGGGGTGAGGTACTCTCGAAAATTCAAACTCCACGTATGTTTCTGGGGACTTTGGAACGGTAAGTAAGTTAGCCAATAATGTAAAAAATAGCAAGGCAGCAAAATCGGAAGAAGTTCGGCGCTATATTTTTAACAAACAAAATTAATGAAAACGCGCCATGATTTCTTCATACAGTAAGAAAATGGGTCTAACAGGATAATAACCACACCCACCTCCTCTAGAAAGCTTAATATTCAAAACTACAAAAGTTGCGAAAACTATCAAAAGTAAAACGTGCACAGTGGGCAGCCCCAGTCAACGAGTATAAAAATTGGACTATGGACTTGGCACCACAAAACTATTTTGAACCAAATTTCTTTACATCATTATAGTATTAGCAACGCCTATTGCTCATTTGTAGTATCAAGCACTGGTGATGTTTTGGAAATAAAACTTTAGCCATATTCGTATGCCTGCCATTATACAAGCGAACTAGTCCCATAGTTAAAAGATATCGATCGAAATTTTGCGCACGTCATTTTCTTTTCAAGAAGATAGTCAAAACCGCCGATATCGGACCATTATATAGGATATAGAGACCATTTAATCTGATCAATCAAAGTCCAAATAAACATTTTCATAGAAGATCTTTTTTGTACTCTCTAGTTTTGTTCACCTAACGGTTGGATGTATTACCTAAAACTAAGAGAGATAGATAAAGGGTTATATATATATAATATATGTGATCAGGATGAAAAGAAAAGTTGATTGTCTGTCTGTTCGACCGTCAATGCAAGCTGTAACTTGAAGTTGTGATATCTTTGTGAAACTTGGTATGCGGATTCTGACCGCTGCCACGCCAAACCTATAAAGTGCAATTACTAAGCAATAAGTTAAGATATAAAACTGTTATTTGACACAGAGGATTACAGTAGCAAGGGGCTCCTGTGAACAAAAAACCGCCCACTTTTTTGTTAAATCACATCTTTCGGGTTCCAACTGACCGATTTCGAATAAATTTAGTGTGTGGCATTTTTCTCATACTCCTATATCAAAGTGTGAAAATGGGCAAAATCGAACTACAACCACGCCTACTTCCCATATAACACAAGTTTAAATTCCATTTGATTCTTTCACTTTCCAGTACAAAAATAAATAAGTAATTAATATAACGGGATAAATTTGTAATAATTCCTTTAAAGTATGCCACCTTATGACCAAAAATTGTCCAAATCCCACCAAATCTGTTCAAGCTCCTAGGTATCGAATATATGGACCCCAGTATATATAGTTGACTTTTGACAGAAAACATCGGGCAATGTGTGAGATATACAATTGAAATTCAGATTGAATACTTTACTAATAATAGAACCTCTGTATATCGAAAACGAGTTGAATCGTTTCAATACTTCAATAAGCCCCCATATACCCAATTTAAATATTTACGAACTCCCAAGTGTCTTCTTGCTGGCCGTCCAATATTTGAGTTATATCAACGAAAATTTGAGAACATGTTCTACTCATAATAGTATATCTTCCAGCCTAAAATAGATACAATTGGGCAAAAACTTGACCTACCCCCTTATAAATATTACCAGGATTTTCGAACATCCGCTTACTTTGCTCCATATGATTGATGATTGTATGTAAAGTACCTTAATGACACCCAGGGAACAATTTTTTAGTATATGATATGATAATACTTAGTTAATAAGTTAATAGATAGATAGGTTTGTGTCGATACTACCCCTATACTGCGTATATGGGTTTTCGTATATCTAAGAAATCTTATGCCGAATTTGTCGGTCAGTGTATGAATTATATAGAGTATATGTATGTATATATAAAATTGCTTAGGTTCCGATCCTCTGGTTGACGTTCTACATCTTAAGGTATTTCCCTGGCTTTGATTTCTGCAAGTTGCAGGGGTATAAAATGTTCGGTTGTACCCGAACCTAGCCCTTTCCTGCATGTTCCTTATTAAGTAACTTTAATTCGACTTGAAGGTTGTTTATATCAAACAACAATGCTAGGGATTAGCAAAACGTTTATGTTAGATTCAAACAGTTGGCCGATAACGTTTCCAGATTTAGTTATATATATGTATAATACAGAATTGCACCTGTGAAGGGTATTAAAGCAATGGAACCGATGTTAATGTTATTTCTGCTTTTTATACTTTCTGTTACTTACTGAACACATTCCAGGACATAGTTTCATCTGGTATAATACCAGCACCGCATAAGAATACACCAAATACTATAAATACGATACCAATGTGCAGCATACCGATGCTGGTGACAACCTAGAAAAATCGTTTTAAGTTCATTTATCACTTTTTATAAATGTATTTCAATCATTTATTTACCTGGCTGTCCAACATGCCTGGTCCAGGCTTAGCAACGCTATGTGCATGATGAAATTTACGTCGAAAGGAACCACTTGGCGAATGAAATGTTTCTCCACTTTCAGAACTCTGCGTACTGTAACGTCTTTCTCGCGCACGTTTCTGTTCATCACGTCGTTTACGTTGGCGTTTTATTGCCATAGCCGAATGGATGCCCACAGAATGCATTTCTACGAAGAAAAAGAAGGAAAAAGCAACAGTAAATATTTTTAAAGTTGATAAACAGCATCACTGCAATAATTCAAATATTGAAATTTTACAAAGATATCAATTAAAAACTCTAAGATTAATTACAAACGCTCCTTGGTGACCATTTGGCCGTCATGTCATTAGATGACAGCAAGGAAAAAAATAGAAGTTTCCTACTTTTTTAAAGAAACAACACAGAAACTTCAAATTTAATGGGGAATGTTTATTATCTTTCGAAAGGACATTCTTTGGTATTTATTTTTTGAAGATTATCCCTTTCAAATGATGTTCGTCGCTACGTTTCAGATGGTCCATTCGTTGAGTTCAATTTTCGACTACTGGTTCGAGTATTTCGACTGGTATCGGAATCGAAGAGGGATTATCTACATATGATTTAGACTTTACATATCGCCACAGGAAAAAGTCTAACGGTGTGATATTAAACGATCTTGGTGGCCAATCGACCAGAACAAAACGTGGAATTATCTGCTTACTGAAGTGTTCTGTCAATAAGTCCATTGATTGATGCGATGTGTGGGAAGTGCCGTCTCTTTCAAACATCAAATAGTCGGTTATCACGGCTCGATAACGGTCACCGTTGGACCGATGATTCCCCCGGTGTGATATCATAAACGGATCTTTTTGGAACTTTTCAAAATCCATGCCGCTTCGGAAGGTCAATCGGCTTCAGTTCTTGCAGAAGCTGTATTTTGTACGCTTTCAATTAATCTCGACGTCGTTCTATACGGCAGTCCGATTCGGAAAGCTGAGTCTCAAGATGGGTGATGGCGTTGTGAATAGTACGCTCAGTAGGTCGATTATATTGACCATAAGTTGGGCGAAGTGCGCGAATCAAATTCTTTACAGAACGTGAATTTTCCTATTAAAGTTGAACGATTTGTAAACGTTGTTCAGGCGTAAGTCCTTTCATGATTAAATGAACTGAACAAAAATAACATGACAGCTTGGCAGGACTCACGCTTGATCTGTTCAAAAAAAGGTTACTTGGATCACCCGTTATTACACTCAAAATGCAATATCCTAGATCTCCCATTTCGGAATTAATGCTGTTTAAAATTTGTTTTATATAAACACATGAAATTGGAATATATGATATTTTGTATATAATTATTGAATTCACTGGAGATTTCGTTATCTAATTTGCTTATTACTTTCTAATATAGATTACAAATAAAACATGTTCACAAAAATAAAACAGCATCACAACTCGGAAATTAATAATGAAGACTGCAACAAGCAACGCCAAAAGCGATACCAATTGTCAAACTTTTCAAGGCAATTGTAAACAAAGTACTTCCACCTTCGGTTTATGACATCACAAACTACTGCACTTTTCTATCAAACATACTCCAAGAAAATAAACGTAGTGCATTTGTCGTAACGTATTTTGCTGCCATTCTTGCTCGACAGTGATGATCAATTCACATAAAACTTTTGCTTCGCTTTGCGTCAGACACTTGTTTTGACAGAAAATTTCGATGTACGCTTTTGTATGGATACTTTTACATATAAAGTTATCGATGCAAAGCAAGCAAAACGTTGGATAACTCGCTTCTTTTCACGCTTTGCTAAGCAACAGTCGCCATTTTTGTTAGAGAAAAACATTGAAAGCAAAGCATCCATTGGGGGATACCCTTTGTTTTCTGCGCTTCGTTTTTTCAGTATGAACTGTCATGGACAGTGCGGAAAGTTGTATGTGAATGGGCCTTAACTGATGCATGTTGGCCTCAAAGTAAATTTTAGAAGAACAACAAAATATTTGAAAATTCATTGGCTTCGCTATATTAGCCTACCTACATGGAAACAATGTATCCTAAATGTTGTGGTCATTGACATTTAAATCTACAAATACGATTTCTTCCGATTGCATATTACATGCCATACGAATCATATCTAGTAATTTTTAGAAATATTTTAAAATAACTTAATGCACTTTAACAGATTCAATTACCATACCAGTGTTTATAACCGTATATATCATCTAATTGAATTTGACTCAGACTGGCCCATTCCATTTTTACCATGAAAAAAATGTAAAGAGTTAGCTTGAAGTTTTGTATTTTCAAATGAACCGTTGAAAATGTTGTAGAAGTGTTTTGTGAAGGCCAATTTATTATCGTGTCGCAGTGGATAGAAAGCGGATAGCCTACAACACGAGTGGGGTGGGTAGATACCGAGTGTTGAAAAGGGAAACGAGACGCATATGCAAAATAAAAAGAAGGAGGCCGAAATGAAGTGCTTGAGAAGTTAGTAAGTTGTGACGACTAACGGAAGATATCAAGACCGGAGCATACTCTTGTAGAACCCAAAGAATGATCTAGTGGCTGATGTTCAGAGCTTACTGAAGTTATGGAGGGAATACTTCTCCAGCCTGCTGAACTGCAGCGAAAGTGTAACGTCTGGATATGGCGAACCTTATTCCCCAATCGATGGTGATGGACTAGATGTTCCATTGCCCGACTATGATGAAATTCGAAAAGCAATTACCCACCTGAAGAACAACAAATAGACAGGGGCCGATGGATTACCGGCCGAGCTATTAAAATACGATGGTCATATGAAAGCATGATCGACGATTGGAACCTAAGTGTGTTCTGCCCAATACTGAAAAAGAGGGACCCCACAATCTGCGCTTATTACCGTGAGTTAAGCTTCCTTAATATCACCTATAAGATCTTATCGAGCGTAATGTGTGAAAGACTTAAGCCCACCGTCAACAAACTAATTGAACCTTATCAATGTGGAAAAAGATCTGTGAAAGGAAGATCGACACACATCACCTCTTCGTCGATTTTAAAGCCGCTTTCGACAACACGAAAAGGTACTGTCTCTATGCCACTATGTCTGAATTTGGTATCCCCACAAAGATAATACCGTTGTGTTAAGCAACACCATTAGTTCCGTCAGGATCGGGAAGGGCCTCTCCGAGCCTTTCGATACCAAGCGAGGTTTCAGACAAAGAGACTCCCTATCTTGTGATTTTTTAAATCTATCTTGGAGCCAGCATAAACACCAACAACAATATTAGTCCTTTCTCGGCGAACAAGGACCCAAGTTTATAAGTCCCCTATTATTCCCTTCTTACTATGTGGTGCGAAGGCACGGACAATGACATCATCTAGTGAGTCGATCTTAGGAGTGTCACAACATCTGTAATGCATCGACGGAACACATACATATTTATTAAGGTAAACTATTCGAAACTAGAAAATACGTTTAGGGAAACGCTTGAGTATATTGAAGCCATTCAAAGTAACTCGTTGAAGCCACTAGTCGAGGCTTATAAGGATAAATATATACAAAAATGTTTTTTTTTTTTTCAGTCCGAGTTAAATTTGTAGTTTACTTTCTTAGCTATTAAAGTTTTTCAATCTCTATCTTTGAATTATTTCGAAATTGTTTAAACTATCTCTTCTATTTATCTTATGTTATGCCTAAACCCCTTTATGCTTAAGAAAATATTAATATTCTGATAAATCGGTATAAATTCAAAAGAAAGAACTGAAATCCTCATACTAGACATAAAAAGTCTAGAATTTTAGCGAAAGTTTATCGCTACTTTTGTTTTTGACGCGAATGTTGGCAGAACTATTGGCAAATTTTAGAAAAATTTAAAGAAAATAATACTGATCGGTAATTAGATTCTTATTTTACGATGGCAAACCACTCAATGAAAGTAAAGAGCACTTGGGTGTTGTATACTTTTCTCCTTCGGAGACATCGGTCTAAAATTAATTAACTACGAACTGTCGCCCATACTCTTCGTTCTTATTTGTGAAGGGTATTACAAGTTCACTGTAACCGAAGTTAACGTTTTTATACGCTTGCAACCTGTTGCTACAAAGTATAATAGTTTTGTTCACCTAACAGTTTTATGTATCACCTAAAACTTCTTCTTCTTCTTAATTGGCGTAGACACCGCTTACGCGATTATAGCCGAGTTAACAACAGCGCGCCAGTCGTTCCTTCTTTTCGCTACGTGGCGCCAATTGGATATTCCAAGCGAAGCCAGGTCCTTCTGCACTTGGTCCTTCCAACGGAGTGAAGGTCTTCCTCTTCCTCTGCTTCCCCCGGCGGGTACTGCGTCGAATACTTTCAGAGCTGGAGTGTTTTCGCCAATTGGATATTCCACTTGGTCCTTCCAACGGAGTGAAGGTCTTCCTCTTCTTCTGCCCCCGGCGGGTACTGCGTCGAATACTTAATGTTTTTATCCATCCGGCAACCTGACCTAGCCAGCGTAGCCGCTGTCTTTTAATTCGCTGAACTATGTCAATGTATCGTACATCTCGAACAATCGTTCCATCGAGCGATATTCGCCGTAGCCAATGCGCAAATATATATGATTTCAGAATGACGAGAAAAACTCGAAATCGTCAACTCATCTGTCTGCTCGTCCATCGCAAGCCTCTGCACTTAGCAGGACGGGAATTATGAGACATATGATGAAGCTTTTGTTTCGTCGAGAGAAAAATTACAGTTCGTAGTAGCACCTGTTGGCGAAATCCTGCGTTGGATTTCCACTGACATTGTTGGTGGTAACCTGGTTCCAAAAGACGAAATCATCTAAACTTCAAAGTTATGACTGTCAAATT
Organism: Bactrocera neohumeralis; assembly: GCF_024586455.1. Lineage (NCBI taxonomy): Eukaryota > Metazoa > Arthropoda > Insecta > Diptera > Tephritidae > Bactrocera > Bactrocera neohumeralis. The sequence goes on along the minus strand of NC_065920.1, from coordinate 45,067,986 downwards.
AAGAAGTCGCTAAAACTGTTAATTGATGACAGGAGATATTTCGTCTTGCCCTACTGCCAGAATTTTCTGTGCTTCCTTGTCCAGCCTGGAGCTAATCGAGTAATATACATATATAAATGATCAGGATGACGAGAAAAGTTGAAATCCAAGTGACTGTCTGCTCCGTCCGTGCAAGGTGTAACTTGAGTAAAAATTGAGACATCCTGATGAAACTTGGTTTCTTACAAAAAAAAATTACGAGTTCGTAGATGGGCGTAATCGGTCCAATGGCACGCCCACAAATCGCCATTAACCGAAAACCAATAAAGGGTCATAACGAAGCACTAAATTAAGATATAAAACTGTTAATTGGCATAGGGGATCGCAGTAGGAAGGCGGCAAAAATTTTAGGAAAAGTGAGCTTCGTCCCTCCCTCTAATAAGTTGAATGTATATATCTCCTAAACTACTAAAGCTACAGTAACCAAATTTGCTAAGCGCAAATATTATAAGAACTCCTACCGACAGTGTGAAAATGTATTATGATCTGAAGATGACCCCGTTCACTTCTTATATAACGGTACTGTTCAAAACTATTAAAAACGCAATAAATCCCACCGATTTCGACAATTTTTCTCATATTTCTATGTTACAGTGTGAAAATGGTCGAAATTGGACCAAACCACGCATACTTCCCATATAACAAAATTTTAAATTCCATTCGATTCTTTCACTTTGAGTACACAAATCAGGAAGCAATTAATATAACCGGCTAAAACTTTGCACTAATAATTCCTTTAAAGTATGCTACTTTATGACCAAAAATTGTCCAAATCCAAACCAAATTATTCAAGCCGGGTACCGGATATGTGTATCCCAGTATCTATAGTTGACTTTTGACAGAAAATATCAGTCAATATGTGAGATATACAATAGAAATTCTGACAGAAACCTTTCCTGACAATAGTAATTCTGTGCATCAAAAATGGTTTTTATCGACAATATAGAGATTTTCGAACTTACAGGTGACTTTATGTTGGATATATCATACTTATTTGAGTTATCTCATATGAAAGTTACAGATATGCTTTACTTGAGAACGAGAATATATCTTTTCCGTAGATAGTCAATTGAAAACTTTTAACGCGTTTTCTATAATCATTTTTTTGACTATTACTTCCGGACTTTGCTCAAATGATTGATGATTATACATATGTAAAGTACCTTAATGAAACCCAGAGAACATTTTTTTTGGCATGATAATAGTTAATGGATAATATCGTACTACTTACGTCTAAAGACTTTCTTTTTCTGATAGATTCTGGCATTGATTTTTGCAAATTTCAGGAATATAAGATATTCGGTTGCACCCGAACTTAGGCTTTTCTTACTTGTTTTTCTTGTTTCTAACAAGATAATTTGTGCCGTTGGCAGTGTTTTGCAAAAACTAAAACATCGCCGGTTTAATTTAACCAGTTGCATGTGTGGAATGAAGAAGAACTTTTCATTGTTTCGAATGCACCATAAGCCCAACATCAACTTATTTGCACCACTCACATATACGTATGTGTATAATCATACATATGTATGTATATACATTCGCTATACATTCCGAAAATGAAAATGTCAACCTTTCAACATAACAACAAAGGCATTATGAATCATTTACCCCTAACCTGGTGCTGCTGTTTAATTCTAAAGTGGACAGTTTGGGTCTTTGTTACGCCTGCGAAATATTATGATCATAACAATATACAGACATATGTATACCATACATGTATGTATGTGTTTATATGCGAATAAATATGTGTAAAATATATGGCACATTTGTATTATAGAAACTTTGCCAACTCAATCGTATACCATATACGTATGCATGTGTACGCATTTCTATGGACCTGTGTGTTGATGCACAAAAAGTCATACTGTTCATTGTCACGCCTGAACGAAACAGTTATAAATACTATATGCAATTTTATATTATATATAAACCATACTTTAAGCTTACCTTAAACTTTAAGTTATCAGCGGTTGATTTTAATTTTTCACTTTTGGAAATTTACGTACACAGAATCAGCACACCGTAGTTAAGTTTCAGGCCTTAAAGACCATCTTAGTTATATTTATATACTTTTTCACTTCCGTTAAATTGGCTCAAGGCATTCACACAATCAACTAGATTTCCGCATTATGCTGCATATCCTATATATCATATTTCATTTGAAATTTATAAACATAATAATAACTACAAACTCGATGAAACGCACAAACAACACACACACGAGCTGAATAAATGCAGTACTCTGCCACTCCCCGCTTCGCTGGGCTTCAACGTGTCCAAAACGCACTTCCGAGATTTAGCGAGATATCGATTTTGTACAACGTATGATGTTAGGAATTTGAAGTTCACTTTTTACTTTTATTTAAATTCTTTTCATTGTTTCACGTAGCAAATCGTGTGTGAAATACTTGACTTACGCATTTGTAATCTTCCGCACTTTTATATTACTGACTTAATTTCAATTTTTTTCTAACATTTGTATAACTAATATACAATACACATATGTGCGTATATATATACATATATAACTGTTTGTATTTACTACGAAAATGATATAGACTTTATGTGTTAAAGTATTTAAAACGTTTAGCACATTTTATAAATGCAATTTCATCTGCGTTTTCTTCGTAATATTTACAACAAAGCAGCAAAACAGTTTCCACTGCTATGAATATGTGTCAAAGCGAGCGACAGCGGATACCAGGTATCCTTCGCGGCGACTAAAACATCGCGTTAGAATGTAAAGCTCAGGATTTGCTAAACTGCGAGAGTTTGTGAGCTACAGAGAGCGAGAGAGCGTGTGTGTGAAAATGTAAAAAAGCTTTTCCTGCCTTGACTAAAATGACAAGTGCGTTGAATCATAATGGAAATATGCAATAATGACAAAGATTCGTAGAATTAAGCATCCCTTACATATGAACATACTACATATGTATGTATGTATGTATACAAGTATTTCATATGATGATAATTTATCATAATCATAACAGAGAAGGATGATGCATCGTATGCAGATATTCTGCGAAAAATTAAGAGTGACAGCGGGCTTGAAGTACTGGGTTCAAATGTAACCCATATTCGCAAAACGCTAAAAGGAGATTTACTTATTGAACTTAAAAATCGAGCAGAGACGAAAGCCGAATCTTTCCAAAGCGCCCTGGAGGGGGTGGTTGGCGAAATGGCTAAGATACAGCCCAAGACCCACAACGTCACGATTACGTGCAAAGACCTCGATGAAATTACAACTACCGAAGAAATCTGCGCAGCACTAAAAAGAGAGTGCGGAATCGAAAATCTGGACACTATCGAGTGTGAAAAATTTGCGAAAAACGCGTAGTGGCACGCAAATAGCACTTGTATGCATGCGTGCTCAAGATGCCAAGGCCGCACTTAAAATAGGGAAAATAAAGATTGAGTGGTCGATCTGTCGCCTTCGAGAATATTCGCCTGTTCCCAGATGCTATAAGTGTTTCCACCTGGGTCACATGGCGCGAAATTGCTGCAGCTCGACAGACAGATCTTCCCATTGTACACGTTGTGGAACCGCGGGACATTTAGCGAAGGTATGCACAAACGTTCCGAGCTGCATGCTCTGCAAAGGGGAGCACTCCGTATTGAGCACGACTTGCCCAAAGTACCTCGAGATGATGGAGTCTCTAAGTAAATGAGGATACTACAGTTAAACCTTAACCATTGTGCAGCGGCCCAGGATTTGCTAGAACAGACAGTCATAGAAGAGAACATTGATGTCGCCATACTAAGTGAACAATACTCCCAGCGTCCGGAAAGCACATGAATTGCAGACAAATCTGGCAAAGCAGCAATATGGTCCTGCAAAGGTCAACCTTTTAAGACCTGCTCCAGAGAAGCACATAACTGCTTCACATGGGCGAATATACATGGGATATATTTTGTAAGTTGCTATGCTCGTCCCAGCGCAGCAATCACCGAATTCGAAGATTTTCTTTTAAGACTTTCATTAGAAACCAGAGGCAAAACACCGATCATAATAGCGGGTGATTTTAATGCTTGGTCAACTGCATGGGGCAGCAGATGTACAAACCATCGAGGGCGGCTAATTCAAGAATACCTGAGTCAAACGCACTTAACAATATTGAACACTGGAACACAAAATACGTACCAAAAAGGGAATAAAGGATCTATCATTGACATTATGTTTGCAAATGTTTCGCTTAGTAGGCACATTAAGTGGGCTGTGTCAAACATATACACAAACAGCGATCATATGGCAATTATAGCACAAATCTCGTACTCCCGTGAGCCCGAACTTCTTAGCAGAAACACTTTCCGAAAGCGAAGCTGGAAGCAACAGGAGTTCGACTCAGACTTGTTTGAGCTAGTCTGGAGTGCATCAAAAGTATCAGGTGACGACGCCACCCACTTGGTATCGACAGTGCGAAAGGAACTGGTCGCAGCATGTGATGCAACAATGCGTAGAACATCACATCACAATAAGCGGCGGCGTGTGTATTGGTGGAATGAGGAAATTTGCACGCTGAGAAAGCTTTGTCACTCAGCTAGACGGCGTCTACAGCGTAACCGGAGTGAAACGAACGAAAATCGCCTCAGAGATGAATACAAAAGCCACAAGAAGCTCCTAAAGTCGGCAATTACCCGGAGCAAAAAATCATGTTTTGAGAAGCTCTGTGAGGAAGCAAACATTGACCCTTGGGGAACTGCTTACAAAATCTGTATGTCGAGATTTAAAAATAAGCAGCAGCCACCTAAAGATGCCTCTTTTATGGGAAAAGTCGTCGAAACATTGTTCCCGAGACACGACCGGATTTCCTATGCTAAGCGACGAAACGAAGCTGCAGTTTCACCCCCGTTAGTCACGGAAGAAGAGCTATTGGCCATAGCTAAGAAAATCAAAAACACCAAAGCGCCTGGGTTGGATGGGATACCCAACAGGGCCCTGAAGAAAGCTATAAGCTCAAAACCTTAACTATTCGCTAAAATGTACACCCGTGCATAAAGGAAGACGTGTTCCCCGACGCGATACAGTACGGTGTACAGCGATTGGTTCTGCTCCCAAAACCAAAGAAACCACCTGAAGAACTCTCATCGTACCGACCACTGTGTATGCTCGACACAATGGGCAAAGTGTACGAAAATATAATAAGAAACCGCTTGGAGTTAGCAATCCAGAAGCCGGCGGATTATCAGAGAGACAATACGGCTTTATAAAGAAGAGATCCACTATTGACGCACTACGAGAAGTCGTTGACACTGCGAAATGTGCAGTAAGTGGCAAAAGATGGAAAGGTGGCACAAAAAAGTACTGCGCGCTGATTACCCTGGATGTCAAGAATGTGTTCAACTCGGCAAAATGGGCACATATAATCAAAGCCCTGGATGAAATACGCGCCCCTGAATACCTCATAAACATTATATTGAGCTATTTTAAAAACAGAAGGCTGTTTTTTGATACAGACGAAGGTACCAAGAGCTACTCTATCTCGAGTGGAGTACCCCAAGGGTCGGTGTTAGGCCCACTATTATGGAACCTCATGTATGACGGGGTGCTAAAAAGACAGCAACCAACAGACGTGAAACTAATAGCGTATGCAGACGATCTCATGGTAGTAGCAGTGGCCAAACAATTAGCCGACCTTAGAAACAAATGCAATGAGTGCTTAAATGGTCTACGGCATTGGTTCTCTTCTGTGAGTCTGGAACTGGCGGAGCAAAAAACTGAAGTTTTGCTCATAAGCACCAGGAAGGTAGAAGAACAAATAGAGCTCACCATAGGGGAGTGCGAGATTACTTCGCAGCCGCAGCTGAAGTATCTGGGAGTAATATTAGATTCTAAATTAAAATTTAAAGAACACCTGGAGTATTCCTCCAGTAAAGCAAACAAAATTTACAATGCTCTATCGAGAATGATGACCAATACAGGCTGTGTGCATTCCAGCCGGCGATTCTTAATAGCGAAAGCAATGAGTTCCGTAATACTGTACGCAGCACCAGTATGGATACAGGCAATGGACATAAAAGCGTATGCTAAACAAATAATTGCAGTGCATAGGCTTTCTGCAATTCGAGTAATAAGTGCTTTCCGGACTACATCAACCGACGCTGCTGAAGTACTAGCCAGCATGCCGCCCATTGACATCCAGGGAGATGAACTCGAGCGTTTATATCATCTATCAGCGCCTAAAACAGTATTGGCAAAGACAGAGGAGAGGAACAAAAGCATTAAAATGTGGCAGGAGCGGTGGAATTCCTCATCCAAAGGGCGTTGGACCCACCGACTGATACCGGACATCTACTCGTGGATAGACAGACGACATGGGGACCTAGACTTTTATCCGCCCCAAATACTTAGTGGACATGGGTGCTTTAGAAGCTACCTTTTCAGATTCCACAATGACATTAGTAAAAAAAAAAAATGATAATTTATCAAAAAATATGCCAATTATTAAAATTAATTACAACAAGTGAAGAAGGTCGAGGAAGGAGTTGACAAAACTTTTTATACAAACACTTAATATCATTTCACACATGTTGACCTGATAAATTGTTTAAAGTCAACAGGAAAGCCGAAAAATTCACGCGATCATAAGCGTTGTCGGCACAATGGTAGACAATTTTTATAGAAATACTCGCTATTTAATTAAGATAACTCACATATTGACTGATATACGATTTAAGGTCTAAAGTCAACCAGATTTTTTAAAAACCTTACGTTGGGTATACATACATATATGGGCTGGGACCGATTTTGTTCATTTTAGGCACAAGGGTGTACTGTTATTAGAAAGAGCATCCTCTCAATTTCATTAAGACCGATAAAACTGATTAAAGTCAACCGAAAGTTCGAAAAAAATTAGGTATACACATGTGGTGGCTAGATGAAGTTTAGCCCGATTTTACTCAAAGTGTTACCAATATTTTCGGCAAAAACAGTTATATGCACATATTCGATATCCGGTTACTTGATAAGGTATATGGCATACTTTAGGGGTACTATTTGTGCAAGGTTTTTTTGCAAAAACCTAATTGATACTTGATTTATATTCTGTAAAGAAAAATACATAACTACTGGAAAGTAGACGCGGTTGCAGTCCGATTTCGCCAATTATCACAATGTAACATGTGGATGTTGAAATAATGTGCATCAGATTGCATGAAATTGGTCAAGTGTAGTGCCTGAGGTATAGGGATTCAACTAATAGTAGAAGGTACCTCGTCTCTGACACGTTTATATATTAAGTTATCAAACATTTACTTCTTTTCAACATAACCGTCTTTGAATGCGTTTTTCTCGAAACTGTGTTTTTGAAGTGGGTTAGCAAGATTTCGCGAGAACTACTCAATAGATCTCCATGAAATTTTACGCAGATCCTTGAGATACAATTACTAAAGACTTGGACGATTACTAAAGACTGGACTTTGTTTAGAACTATTTGAAAGAAAAATTTCGCGAAATTTTCACTGAAATTTTAATTTTTTTGTAAAAATGTCTGCCAAAAATCAGTATTTTTTCTTTGTACAAGTTCTAAATTGAGGTTTTAATTAAAACACGTATTTTTTCACTTTAGATGATCCTGTAAGGAGTTATCCTGCCAACGTGGGCGCATTTTTTTCCGTGAGATCACCGGAAATGGCGTTGCAATGGCCGAGTTTAAAATATTTTTTTCCAAAAATTTCTTAATTTCTTTGTTAATAATGTATGTTTGTAACAATAAAAATTCTAATAAAATATTTAATTTTTTATATGAAAAAAAAAATTGTTGAACAAATTTTCAATTTTTTTTGTTTTGCAATTTCTGTTCCCTTATACCCTTAGAATTAATGTAGAAACCCACTTTATCATTGGAAGGTTTCTAAAAAGACCCAAAAATAATAATATCGCTCGGCGTTCAGAGCACTCGGAGTGCACACCTCAAACTTTAAACGCGTTTTTCTTAAAACACACTTTTTTAAACTGGTCCGATCGAACTACTCAACCGATTTGCTTAATTTTTAATTGTCCACAAAACGCCTTATTGACAATGTAAGGACAAAATTTATGTAAAAAAAACATGGGGAAAATTATTTATTTATCAACATTTTTTCATGATTCTAGTAGGGACGATAACCCTTCATGTTTACTTTTTAGGAATAAATAGAATAAATTAATTAAAAAGTGAAAAGTTCTATTGTAGAATAAAAATTTCTATGAAAAAAAATTAAAAAAAAACAGGCCCGATTACCCTACTGACCCTTTAAATAAGTATAACGTTCTCATCTAATGTTTTTGAAATATATTCCTCACTAACCGATTTGTCACTTAGGTGTTAAGTGAAGGTGTGTATCGTTACTAATCCATTTTAACACCAAATATTCTTTCTTTTACAAAAAAATTATTCAAAGTTAGCGAGTAGGGCCGAGCGAATCCAAGATGGCCCATATATGTACATGTAAACATACATAACGCATCCATAAAAAGCGCAATATTTTGTCTACCATTATTGGTTGTTTTCTGGACTTTAAAAAACCAGCTACACACAACGGAGAAAATTTCCGAAATGCTGCCGGTTTGACAGTGCTTGGCCGGGAACAGATCCGAACCCGTCGACCTTTCGTTAAGTGATTTCGATGACAGTTAACACATTGCTTTCCCCTAAGCAGAGTCTGGATAATAGCTCAAACAACAACAACGCAGACTGCATGTCAAATTTTTGTCTATGTTATAGGACCAACAGAAATCGGGACACATACAAAAATGACATTTCTCTTATAAAATCAGAGCAGAAACAGAATGTCGGGCAACAACAGTTGCGAAGGCATGGTGGTTCCAAGTGACATTTGGCAGCTCTGGAGGCTTCTGAAACCCTTATGTCTAATTCCCGGGAAACAAAACATTCTGCATAACACCTACATTTCCTGCCTCCAAAAGCTAGCTAGCGTAACACATCTACATATATATAGGAAGTCTCGTTTTTTTGATTTTCAATATCTACATTTACATGAAACATTTTCGAGGTAATTTCAAATAGCCTTCTATAGTTGACAGCTTAGGAAGAATTTTAGTAATGAAATAATTAAAAAAACTGTTTTCTTTAGCAACGACATTTATATTTATTCATTTTATTGCAATTACATCGTCTCTTAAACCCACTAAAAAAATATTGGCACACGCATAAAATACATTACGACAAGTATTAGATCAATGGGAAATATCTTAATATAATTAAATAGTGTTAAAAGGCAATATCCTTTGCATTAATTTTTGCGTTTGAAATGAAAAATCTCGAAGAAATATATTACAGGCTTTCAAAAGATGTATGTATAATACAAAAATAAAACTAAAATTTCAAAACAAGAAACAACAAGCTAGTTTCTACCGCGGCATAATAAAGTCATAAAGTGTCCGTCAAAATAAATTATTTGAGTATGTTTCATTGATTTCAAGAACTGAAAAAGAGAAACCCTTTTTACAGCAAAATAAACATAATAAGAAACAATTTATAATAATCAAAACTAAAATTAATCGTAAAATAGATCCTGTGCTATTATTAAGCTATTATCAACTTGAGAATCAATTAATTATAAATGTCATGCAAGCATTCATATTTAAAATTGCGTTCGCGTTGAGTGATTAAAAAATAAAAATTCCATTGTCAAATATAAAAAATAAGTACTAATATAAAATAAGCTACACTTGTAAATCCATTAAATATTTAGAAAATTCAATAGCACTGTCAAAATTCATCACAATGCCAATGAGATTATTGAGCTTTGAATAATATGTAGAGTGTGCCTTGCTACGGATGTTTTTATATTTAACACCGTCAATCATTTTTGTAATTATGTATGATATCCAAAATATATTTGTGCGTGGTTCAAAAGATTCCCAGTTATTACTGTAACGAAAGCATATCAATTGAAACTAAAATAGTAATAAAAATAAAAAAAACGTACCCTAAGACATCCCGCATCATGCGATAAATATCGAATTGGTAGTCTCCGGAAGCGGTAAAGAGATCTTCATCAGAGGAAATGTCATTATAGTGACAACAGTTATCAAAAGTCATACGCGAGAGCGTATAATCGATTATTGTAGCTTTAACACCTTTTGTGGGCACGGAATACGTATGATTGTCCAAAGTAAATTTTAACTCTTTCACATTTGTGCTCAATAATAATATATTTCCCCAATGTAAATCACGATGTTCAAACTGATATGCTTGTTCTGCTACTGCTAATGTTAGCACAATCTACAAATAAGTAAATGTATTTATGATATTGAGCGCCATGTGCAAATTGCAAAAGATACATATACAAGTATACTAGATATACCTGAAGGAGTGCACCATAGGTTTGCTCGGCATTTTGAAATTGGAAACTTTCTAAATCCCGACCGCAAAACTCCAATTCCAGTACTATATACATTTGTGTGTCGTCAAATATATCGGGATGATCGTTTTCGGAGCCTTTGTCTTTGTCAAAAATTTCCCAAAGCTTTATAAAATGTTGAGGATACCGGCCTTTAACACAAGCGACCTAATATAATATACATATATTATATAAATATACATAGTTTCATACATAGTTACAAAAAAATATCTAACCTTCCTGACATTTACAAATCCGCATGTAAAATTTGCTGAATTTACATGTGTCCGCAAGTTTGCCAATTCTACTGAAATCACCACCTCTGGCAATATTTGTTCAAATGTCTTCTGTTTCTCTCCATTGACATCAATGTCCCCTTCAATCGGTATAACTTTCATAACCGTGCTGTTCGCATCTGGCATTCTTCGCTTACCGGTTGTATTCAAAAATACCTCACCATAAGCACCTTCACCAATTTTCATACAATGCGTTAATTTATCTGCAGAATACAACTCTTCAAATGGTAGAGGAAATCTTTGCTTGCAGCGATCCAAAACACGGCGCTCCCAAACCTCAAGATTTTCAGATGTGCTTATTCTTAACACGTTTTCCGAAATGCGCTCAGGTTTTAAAAAGATAGATTTTCTTTTACCAACAATCGTACCAACGAAACCAATAAATTCCACAGAACTGTTGCGTTTATCTGATTCTCGTCCTGCCAAATTATTTGGGTGTTTTTCGACTAAATTTGAAAATATTATTTAAAATTTTACATTTTTAGTTTGTACTAATGTAATAAGTAAATACCTTGTTTGCGTCGCCAAGCACTAATTGATTTTCGCCACTTTCCTGGCTGCAAAGTGAGACTAGGAACTCGGACATCTTCTTTGCCATCATCTTTCTTATTTGTCACAACGGTTTTTGACTTCTCCTTCGAATTTTGAGTTCTTTTGTCATTTGTTGACTCAAAACAAACGTGTCTTGTATTTCTAGTCCTCGTTACATGTTGGAACCGATTTGTTTGTCTATTCAATGTTGGAGTTGAGTCTTGAGATTGAATTGCATTGAAAGCAGTGTTTTTAACTGGTTCGTCGCATTCTATGTCAAATTAATTATTTAACATTATTTTATAAATGTGTATACAATAACATACCAACAATTTGTATACTAGGTGTTAAAGGGGTGCAATTTAAACGCTTTTTTTGATTTGCTAGACACATACGGTCCTCGTTAATATTTTTACCCTTATCAAAATATAAGAGTCGCCAAGCACCAATTGGTGATAATGAGCATTTAAATGGATCCACTTTAAGCCCACGATGCACCAGTGGAGTAGAAATTGAATTAGATTTTCGTTGTATATCTTCGTTTAAATCGTTTGGCCACTCTTGCGAAGGTTTCAAAAGCGATGATTCATTTCCCTTACTATTTAAGCTATTTTCAACACTAGAGTCTCGATTGAATGATGCATGCACCTCTTTTTTTAAAATATTTAACTCCCGCAATACACTAAAAGGACAAAAACACAAAAGTTATTATTTGTACACGTTTTATAATTTTATATACGAACGGTCTTGGCTCCAATAACTTGTCAAAAGAATCCAGCCAGGCACCATCTTCTAAAGTGTTATCTAAATCTTTGGTTTCATCTGTATTAACATTCATCTCAAATAAATAAAAAAATATAGTTTATATAAAATCCTTCCACCGAAATATAAAATAATGTAAAATGTAAAGCGCTCTGAAATAACTTCTTGGTATTTTCAAATTTTTGTATTGATTGACATATAGTTTCAATCATAAAAAGTAAGCAAACATCATTCAATCAATTTATTTAGAAGTGAAACACAACCCAGTGTCATAACACAGCTATGTCACAACGAGTATATAAAACGTTGCGAGAACCCAAAATATTGACATCAATTACTCTGTTTTTAAATTTTCAGAAACAACAAATATCGTTTATAAAAAAAATAATGAACACACACAAAGTGTATAATATTAATTTTGTTGTATTGTGCAGTAAGGCAAGAATATTTAACGTTTAAAAAATAAATAAAGTATATTACTTAATTAAAGTAATCTCTTTAATTTTCCTTATCCCTTTTCCTAATAATAAATATTAGGGGTATTCGTTTGCTCTTGCAAGATTGCAGATTGCAAAAATACTATACCGAAATATACAAGGGCACGAGAGCACCCATTGCAGAATCTAGTGATATATGAACGGCTGATTCTGTCAATTTATTGTGAATGAGTATTATGCATGGCTATTGTGAATTGGCGCACCTTCTGCATACATTTTTAACAAAAAAACTGTAACAAAAACTTTATAATTTAAATAGAAATTATAAAATCTATTTAAAATTTACCTTCCTCAACAATTTAACGATAATATGTCTTTATGTAAAATGGCACCTAAAACAGGGTTGAATTATATTTTTGCGTGACATTGCACGCAAATATACATGGGTTTTGGTCTGACATATTTTACAGCCATTGCAAATAATTTTCTGCCTGTGATTGTTGTTGTGTCGGTGCACCAAGAGGAAATATATGCAATTCTTGCACCGAGCAAGGGTTTTGCAAGAGCAAGCGAATACCACTATTGAATTCTGTATTTGATTTTTTTTTTAAGTTCACATTTCACAAAACTTGGCAACAATTGCGAACATATGATCGTTGGAAACGATCGCTAGCTTACATAACCTCAGATAGATAACATTAAGCATATTGCCAAAGCCAAAGTTCTTGCAACAAAATACATAAACATAAATTTTTTTGCAATATGAATAAATCGTTTTGGCCATTATTCAACACACTGAAATCTCGTACTACAGTGCCATGGTGTCGTTCTCATTTTACTTATTATCCTGACAAGTCACCAAAAGAAGTTATTTCCACTGATAATGTTACTGAAAAAATGAATATGGTTCAAGCAATCAACAATGCTATGGATTTGGTACTTGCAAAAGATCCAACCGCAATACTTTTCGGCGAAGATGTAGGCTTTGGCGGTGTCTTCCGATGTTCAGTTAACCTACGTGACAAGTATGGAAAAGATCGCGTTTTTAATACTCCACTAAGCGAGCAAGGAATAGCTGGATTCGCCATTGGTGTTGCTAATGTTGGATCCACAGCTATTGCGGAAATACAATTTGCTGACTATATTTTCCCTGCATTTGATCAGATTGTCAATGAAGCGGCTAAATATCGCTATCGCAGCGGTGGCCTATTTGATTGTGGTTCTCTGACATTTCGTGCACCATGCGGAGCTGTAGGTCATGGTGCTCTTTATCATTCTCAAAGTCCCGAAGCATACTTTGCACATACACCTGGACTAAAAATTGTAGTACCTAGAGGACCAGTGAAGGCTAAAGGGTTACTTCTAGCTTGTATACGGGATCCTAACCCGTGTATTGTATTTGAACCGAAAACACTTTATCGAGCTGCTGTTGAGGAGGTCCCTACCGATGATTATGTGTCAGAATTGGGCAAAGCAGACATATTGCGCAAAGGGAAAGATGTCACTCTGATTGGTTGGGGTACACAGGTGCATGTACTCTTAGAGGTAATAAAAAAACGTATACAAAATTATAAAACTATTGGAAATAATATTTTTAAAATATACTCAAGGTGGCAGAAATTGCAAAGAAAGAACATCAAATAGATTGTGAAGTAATTGATTTGGTATCTATTATGCCGTGGGACCGTGAAACAGTGTATAAAGTAAGTATATGTAAAATGCGTTGCAAATCTCTCGCATAAACATTTTTTTTCCTTTTTCAGTCCGTAAAGAAAACCGGTCGCGTTATTGTGGCTCACGAAGCGCCTCTAACACAAGGCTTTGGTGCTGAGTTAGCAGCTTCTATACAAGAGAAATGCTTTTTGCACTTGGAGGCACCTGTAAAACGCGTTGCCGGCTGGGATACACCATTTCCACATGTCTTTGAAACATTTTACTTGCCTGACAAATATCGTTGCTTAGCGGCCATAAAAGATTTAGTAAATTATTGAAACTCGACGACGTTAAATTTCAACGATATTTATTAATGACGCTTAAATATTGGAAACGGATGCATTTATATTTGTTTATACATACATATATTTTTACGAATTTGATTATCTACTTTTAATGGTAACATGTGCAATTATTATATGTAATAAGTTTATAAAAAATAAAAACAAACTTCTCACCACTATCACAATCACTTTTTAACTATAGACCATATGTAATTACAAGAGGAAACAAAGAAAAAATAAAAAAAATTCTTGTTGGTATGAAAACTTTTAATACCTACATATATCAGAGACGAAACATTTCTGAATTGGTTTAAAAAGCCGATGTTGTAAGTATATATGAATTCCATTTCTCAAGTTCTAATTTCTGTCTTATAATTTTTGAATAATAGCATTATAAACAACTATCTTCTGATAATCAATTAGGAGGTATGTATGTTCATATACTTAGCTCTACTGATTTATATACATATTGAATCCAATTGTAGAAAAATTCTATACGTCAACAGCTAATTTAAAAACGGCTATCTTAAATGAAATATTTTTGTTGATGTGACGAAGACAATCGATATGATAGAAGACTGACCGGTTGTGATTGACACAAGCATCATTGTCGAAAACTTTTAAATAGAACATTCAATTGTGCTTAATGCTCTCGTTATTGTGTTGTGTAGAACTCTTTACTACTCTACGTTATTTTAAAAATCAGATCCAGAATTAAATCCACATCTACCCATTGTATTAAATATACCGTTAGTTTCAACAAGATTTGGCTTCAGTTACTTTTTTCAGCTGACTGGTATTTTCCGCTCGCTAGTTATTTATTTATCACGCCTGTTTTTACTACAAATATAAATAATTTGAATATTTTTTTATAAATAAAATACTATGTAAGATATTGTTTAAATTATAGTGGTATAAAATTATTTGGCATTATTTAAATTAATGAAATAACACACTTCCGTTTAAACTAATTTCTTAAACGTTGTAATTAAAACAATAGTATATAATATATTTTACTTGTTTGTGTAAGCATTACTTTTTGGCAAGCGCTATGCCTAGACCCAAAATACCGCCTAACACAAGAACTGCTCCTCCAGCTACAGCCATGCCTTTCTTCAAATCTTTGTCGTATCGCTTTTGAATGCACTCCTAAAAAAATATATACATAAAGTAGCAATTTAATAAAATTTATCTAAAAATATCTATGTATATCTTGATTTTGTTCGGTCGGTTTGTTTGGAAGCTTTTTGCTACAGAAGTTCGATTTGAACAATATCTTCGGAAATTGTACCGTTGCTTAGGACAATTATAGATGTATCATATATGATATAGGTGTGCGAACTAAACAATTTCTTTCGAGATGGTACAATTGCCTTGGACAACAAGCTGGCCAAATTTTGTGAAAATATCTTGGTAAATATTTTTTTTATACAATAATGGATTTTGTTCAACCAGTTTCATTATAAACCCCTATATTTAATTGTTTACTTTGTATGTCAGCCAAGTTATAGTAGTCTGATCTGAAAAATTTCTTTAGATATTGTAGAGTTGCCTTGGATAATATATCATGCCAAATATCATGAAGATATCTGATCAAGTTGAAAAGTTCCTTAGAAGAACTTAATTTTAATCATTTAGTTTGTACTCGGTTCAAATGAGCATATCGTCAGATAAACAAGCTAATTCAACTCATTTATATATATATATATATATTATAGGGTTTCGGCCGTTTCCTCCTGGGTGATACAAACTAGGTTAAATTTAGTAAACCCTGTTCAGGGTATAATTATAGTAAAATATTATACATAGAAATTGTATACAAGTTTTGTTGTTTTTGTATATGTACATATATAATACATATACAGTATATCTATATATATACATATATATATGCTAATATGTAATTTTAAATACCTCTAATGAGCGAACTTGTGGATTTTCCTCTATTTCCAGGAAAGCTTTACAATATTGAAGTGCACGGTCATAATTTTTCATACGCGCTTCTCCCAATGCCAAATAATAAAGATAATCACGCCTTCCTTCGGAATGATGTTCCATTAATTCTTCCAACAATTCAATGCCCTACAAAATTTACAAATATGTATTATTATTGACATGAAAAATTATAGTTTAGACTCAAACGATGATTCATAATAACTACCATGATAAAAATTATAGTAAGAGAAATACAGTTTTAATTATATACCTTAGCGATATCTTGTTTGTGCGCACATCTGACCAAACAAAGTGCATAACCAAATTTTGCTTCTACACTTGCACGTCCATCCAATTCCAATTCTCGAAGATACTTTTGCTCATTACGCTTCAAAAAATATAGTAACAATATTATTACAAAATTCATGATTATATTACTACATACATACATCAAAATCTTCCTGAGGTACAATCGTCTCCATCATTTCCTCCATCATTTTGACTTCTTCCGCTTCCAAATCCACTTTGAATTTTATTTCTTTAAATTATAATGCGATTGCTAATAAATTTCACCAAATTCTACTTAATTGCAATGCGAATTGAAATAGATGAGACAACTCAATACTAAACAAAGATAAGAGATGATAATCAAATATATCGATTTATTGGGCGATTGCGATTACAAAAAAACTTGAATTCGATATCGAATAACAATATTTTTTATAACATAATTTATAACACATAATAATATCATTTAAACAATTATTACTAGTACAGAAATTATTAACATACACTTTCCTGAAATTAGGCATAGCGACTACATAATAATTTCATGTTAGCTTATGATTTCTTGAATTTAAAATAGTAATATTAGAGAACAAATCAACAAATGCGGAATCATTTTTTATATAATATTGTAGCATCCGTAATATTAATTAAAGATAAACTAATTTTAAATTACTTTATTTATATAAATGTGCTGGTTCATTCAATCATTCAAAGTATAGCATCCACAACATTAATATATAAACGAGGCATAATGTTTCTCGTAATCTACATTTAATAGGGGCAAAGAATTTTTTGAGAAACTCTATACAACACTGCGCTGTTAACTCGTTTGATGGAAACTGCTGGCTTTCTCGCTTCACAAATTTATACAAAATTTTCATTTTATTTGTTTGTCGATGTAGATTTTAAATTAAAATTCATAGAATATTAAACACGTTAAGTGAGGAAACGGCATTGACGCCTGAATTATGAATTAACAGTTGCATGTACCTAAAGCGACAAAGAGACTGTGACTACGACCGCAACATTCCCGACCGGGAGGGAGCTCTTGAAATGGAGCAACACAGCAATCACAACCAATCGAAATTGTTCATTTGTACGGCTGTAGATTTTCGAGACGAATTGGAAGAGGTGTGTTTCATATTTTTCAACCGACATTTAAAACCGTTTTGTCACATTTTTTAATAGAATGTTTTATGTGTTAATGAAATTATTTTCTAAATAGTGAACTTTGCAAAAACTTATTTTATGCCTTCATTTCAACTTGCAGAGATTTGAACGTGCATACGTGAGCCTGCAACAGCAAATCAATGGCCTCAATGAGAAGGACATGCATGACATTCTGTCACAACTCGTATGTAAAGAAAAACAGCATGAAGATATTTCAATAGGATTTTTATACACAATGTTAACAGACCCTGCCGTGGCGCCAAAAGCTTATAGAGATTTGACACTTGTCGCTAGGGACGGAATGAATATGGTTGTTTCAAATCTTACAATGCTTGTAGCGGAAAAATATGGGAAATTAACTGAAGTGGCACGCCGCCAGCTAATATGGTTACTACGAGAACTTGTAAAACATCAAGTACTTTTGGTGGAAAATATAGTGTGGAATTGCCTTAGGCAAGCTGGTGGTGGTGATGTTTCTATCAAAAATATCTTTCTGGTGGAAGGCCTTCTTGACATATTCATCGATTATCGCACTTGGCTAGAATCACAGGCATTTCTTGTACAGACAGTAGTATATAGCTATGTTCGTCTTATAGAAGATCACGCAAGTCCGTCATTGACTACTCTTCGACAAAAAGAAGTAAAGTTTATAATATCATTAATACGTGACCGTTTCTTGGACATAATACCACTAGGTAGAGACTTTGTAAGGTATGCAACATAAAATTATAGTAATTTACATTACTATCAACCTGTTTTGCAAAAGTTACACAATATATTTATAAGTAACATCTATATTTACTTTTCCAACAGGCTCTTACAAAATGTAGCGAGAGTTCCCGAATTCGAACAATTATGGCGGGATATTTTACATAGCCCTGAAAGTCTACATCCAACATTTACCGGCATTTGGCAACTTTTGCAGACACGAACAAGCCGACGATTTCTTCAAAGTCGTTTAACGCCAGAAATTGAACGTAAATTGACATTTCTTGCATCATCTGTTAAGTTTGGCAATCAGAAACGTTACCAGGACTGGTTCCAGGATAAATATTTTGCAACTCCCGAATCGCATAGCTTACGTTCAGATTTAATAAGGTTTATTATAAATGTCATACATCCTACAAATGATATGTTGTGTTCGGATATCATTCCTCGTTGGGCCATCATTGGTTGGCTGATATCATCTTGTACAAATCCGATTGCTTTGGCTAACGCAAAACTTTCACTCTTCTATGATTGGCTATTTTTTGATCCGATCAAGGATAATATTATGAACATCGAACCGGGCATTTTAGTAATGTATCATTCAATACGCAACCATCCATTCGTCAGCAGCACACTTTTGGATTTTCTCTGCCGCATAATGAAAAATTTTGATATACGGCACGAGGATAAAATACGTACTGGTGTATATAATTCATTAAATAAGATACTCGAAAAGCAGGTATGAAAATTAATTTACAAGAATAGTGTTGATATGTAGTCTCCTGTTAGTTTATGGTATTCATAATTGTTAGTTAAAAAAACAACATAACTTATTAGGGCGAAGGATTATGAAAAAACTTTTTGGCAACCGATAAAGCAGTAAATACTTTCAAATGTGCTTTTTTTGTTCCATTTTATCATTATTTTTTTTAAATATGTGTGAATTATTTTCCCGTGGTTATTTTATAGATTTAATTAACTAATCCCCCATTTTCAGGTCATTCCAAATTTACAGCCCTTATTTGAATCGCCGAAATTAGATCGAGAGTTGCGTAATTTGATCAGAGAAAATTTCCGTGAATTTGTTTCACCCACGCAACATCCTGCAACACCAATGGTACCAATGCCACCATTTAAGAAAGAAGCAGAACCTCGCGTACTACACCGTGGTCAAACCTTTTTCGCTGGACCATTAGCACAACAACCTGAAATGCATCTACAAAATAATTTTCAACTCAGTACCAATGCAGCTGATTTAACGGAAGCTCCAAGCGTTGATCTTAGTGCAATAGGTAGTAGTGGTGTTAGTACTACATCAAACCTCGAAGAGGATAGTAAATTAACGGTTATATCACCCGAAAGTAATGATATTGAAACCGAAGCAGCCTTCAGCGAAGATGACGATGACGTTACGAAAGATGTCAAAAGTGAAGAGCTAACCGACGACGATGATGATTTACCTTTATCAAAAGTGCGATTAAAAGAGAAACCTATACCGGAGAAAATCGATCTACCCGCCTCTATAAGTGACTCATTCGAAACATTTGTCACAAAACGCAACTCCTTTACTTGGGAAGCATTTTTGTTGGATTTTCGACCATTGCCCGCCTCAGCATTGGATGAAGCACAATTGAATTATGTGATCTCGAATACGCATTTAATTTTACGTGAAACATTGCCACAACAAAATATTTTCACCGATAGTAAAACCGATGAAAAAAATTTGGCAAAAAGTATAAGTTATCCACTTTTCGGACTATTTCGTTTTCTCTACGAAAATGATGATAAAAGTAAAAAACCATTTCAAACTCTACTCTCTGAAATATGTGAACGAATACCGGAAATCGGTTATTTATTACTTTACTTTATGAAAGTTCATGTTAAATTACAAACGCGTAAGAATAGCCAACAGGCGACACAATTCAAAACGCCAATTTATCGGTTATTATGTGAGGCGACTGGTGAAAAAGTGGACGATTGTCTAGCGCGTGACTTAGATTTACTTGAAAAAGAAAGTACGATAATATTCCTTTGGCTCTTGCCAGATATTTATCGCGAGTTCAAAAGTACAGCCATAAACAATAGCGAATTGTTGCGAATTACGTTGCGATGTATCGATGCGAAGAACTTGCGTGACCTTATTTACTATGTGGCGCAAGGTAAATTGACACTCTTCAAGCAGGATGGACTGATCGACTGCCTGCGCGAGAGCTTAGTTTATGAAACATTTGAGCAACTGAGCCTGTGGCAGTTGGTGCAAGCGCATGATGTTCCGCTTAAGTGCTTACAGGTAAATTGTTATAATCCGGAATATCCCAACGATTAAATTGAAAAGAAACATAAATAATTATAAAGCTTTGATTATTTATATAACTTTTATATTTTAGGATATTTTACCTGAGCTTGAATCTTCAAGTCATCCAGAAGCTCTCAGCTATATGCTTTTATGGCTGAAAAACGAGGAACCCACAAATGAACTGATACGACTATTATTGAGTAGGGAGACAAAATCTCGGGGTGATCCTTTTGTCACATCGGCATTACGGTAAACAAAGTCATACATACTTACTATAAGACTAGCGATTTTTTTATTAGAAAAATTTTGGTTTAAAAATAAAATTTTTAATTTTAAAATTGAATTGCCAAAGTTTAAAACTGGGTATATCGATTTCCGCAAAACTACAAGTCCTATGGAAAATAATTAAGTTGGAAGTAATAAAAAGACCAACTGCTTTTGTATTTGCACCTTTTCATATAACTGAAACCAAAGTTTTGATTTTTCATTGGGCTACAACCTACTAAGATTTTTTTCTTTCAAAAGTTATCGGCAATGGTCGCATTTTTTGTATTAGTCGCATATTTATTTTTATAAGCATACATACAATTACAAATATATAATTATTTCTAGTTTCTGGTGTCAGCGCGGCGAAGAAAAACTGTCAGAAATCATAGCATCACTGCTCACGTCAAAGTATCCCAGCTCTTCTCCGAACAAACGGAAAAGACTAACTAAAGGTAGTTCTGCAATGAGTAGCTTACCCTCCGCCGATCAGGTATACATACATAGACATATAAATCGCAAACTAACAACAACTACAATTGGCATTATTCATTCTTATTTCAGGTGCTGAGTCACTTAGAGCACTATCGCCGGAGTTGTAGGCATGGTACAGGCACAGGGCTTTACGTTTACGATACTATGCAACGCGCTTTACAAGCAGCGTATACACATAGTAATGAGAGCACAAAAGTAAGTTTTCATTTTTACGCTGAACAGCGTATATTAAAGTTCGTAACACCAAAAAGGAATTGTCTTAGACCGAAATATATGTATAAATGATCATGGCGACAAGCTGAGTTAATTTATCAATGTCCTCTTTCTCTACGTACGAGAACTAGTCCTAGTCCATCAGTTTTTGAGATATCGATCTGAAAGTTTGCAGACGTTCTTTTCTTCCGAAGATGCTGTTTATTTGCTGGAACCTACCAATATCCGTAGCATATAACTGCCATACAAACTGCACAAAGACAATCAAGTTCTTGAGAGAAGAAATTTTTTATTTGACAAGATATCTTCACGAATTTTGGCATGGAATTTTGTCCATTTCTATCGGAATAAATATTCAGATCGACTGACTAGCGTATAATTGTCACGCAAATTGAACGATGAAAATCTAGTTATTGTATTGGGGAAAAGGTCATATGAAGGGTATTCGGTGCAACGGAAGTTAATATTTTTCTTGTTTCTTCGATAATTTACCTACAAAGAAATTTCAATATGATTTTGTTACAATATATCTAATGTGCTAGATTATATATATATATTTTTAATTTTTCAGAAGCAATATAGCGATCTATTTGCGCTGGCAGCTGAAGATGAAACGACAGCAGTGGGGAGACGTGGTGGTAGTGGACGTGGCAGAAAACAACCGACTAGTAAAAAAGATACAAATAACCACAATGCGAGTAACAAGAAAAACTCAGATCCCGTTAAAACGATTTATTCATCTGATGAAGAATCAAGTGAAGTATGCTAAACGAAACGGTTTAAAATATAATACGTATATATGTATGATTATATTTAATTATTTTTTCAGGAGGATTGGCCTAAGCAAAAAATTTCACAAGCCAAGAAACGGAAAAAAAACATTAATGATTCTGACTGACAGTATCAACAAGGATTTTATTGTTATGATGTAGATCCATATAATAATGAGAAAGATTTTTCTAATTAAATTGTTTAAATATAAAAAATGCAAATAAAAAAAGTATAATGAAAAAAAATATATATTAAAATAATAATGCCAATATGTAGATGTTTCAAATGTTGAAATATTCACGTTATATTTTTTTATTTTACATCAAAAATAAAAAGTAAAAAAGTCTAACTAAAACTTACAAATATAAATAAACATATTAAATGGTATGATAAACATTGAAACAAGTATAATGATTGTACATCTTTTTAATCGAAATAACCTCCAAGATACAAAAATTTTACAAATGCATTTGTATTTTTCCACGTAATTATTCTGACACATGTCCACACACATTGTATGTATATCGTAAGTAATTCCTTTTATAGTAAGAATCTAATTACCATAGTTGTCTTCTGTTGTATGCGTACTAATAATTATATTTCCTTTAATAGAAATCAAATTATATTTCGATTGCCGTCAGGTAGACATGTTTGTTTAGTAACAACCTGTTAGTATTTTCGTAAACCAGTAGTGTCACCGTTAGTGATCAAAAATCGAGAAATAAAGCTATATCCGTACAGTTGGCGTACATACATATATATTATATATTTTCTTATTTACAGTCTGTTTATAGTTAAAAAATAAAATAAGGACAATGGGTAAAATTCGTTTGTATAACTTCTGCAATTAATACTATTGACAGTACTCAGTTACTCAATTCAATAATTTAACTTGTTAATAACATTTTGTTGCGGTCGCGCAGACCATCCAATTTAGAACTGATGCATGGTGTACGTTTTTTGCGCGAATATGAGCGCAAACAACGCTGTTCCAAAGAAGCGGGTGGCGTTTGATTTGCTGAAAACAAAATAATTATAAATATACTAAGATTGATAATTATTGAAAACAGTGCAGAAGGTCTCTACATTACTTGACGCAATAAGAACCTTCGGGTAAAATTATTAAAAATATAGAAATCAATTGTTTGTATTATACAAGTAGACTCTTGCAACTTGCAAGAATCAAAGCCAGGGTTCAAACGTTAACCAGAGGATCGGAATCCAAGCAATTTTATATATACATGCATATTATAAATAATAATTAAAGTTTAAAAAAAATCTATCTACCTTTTCGACAAAAGGTTTGTTAGGAAAACATATGTATCTAGTACTATATATGGGAGTTGGGGATGGTATTTAACCGTTTTTGTCTATTTTTGCCAATACTACATACCAAGAGTATGCCACATACTAATAAAATGTTCTCTGAGATTAAAAATGTCAGAGGAATGTCACATATTAAATATGGCTGAAATCGGCCGGGCGGGTCTCGAGATAGGTGATTTCACCTAAAAGCGTCCAATTTCGACACCGACTCCATTAAATCTCTCAAATACCATTTCGGGAACGAAATTTAATGTCTCTGTGGTATTAACAGTACCGTTATATGGGGCGTGAGCGGTGCTTTCATCTATTTTCACAATGTCGCTAAGAGTTATTATAATATTTGAGGTAGGTGAATTTAGTTGTTGTAGCATTAATGGTTTAGGAGATACATATGTACTATACTTATTAGATGGCGGGGCCTCTCTTACTTTTTCAAAACTTTTTGATCACAGGTGCCCCTTGCTACTGCGATCGCCTATGCCAAATTATAGCTTTATATCTTAATTTAGCGCTTAGTTACGGTAATTTATACGTTTTCAGTTAATAGCGTTTGTGATCGTAGCAGTGATCCGATTACGCCAATCTAAGACCTCGTCCTTTTTTTTTTTGCCAGGGAATGCGCATACCAAATTTTATCAAGATATCTCAATTTTTACTCAAGTTACAGGTTTCACGGACGGACAGTAATTCGAATTTCAACTCGTCTAGTCATCCTGATCATTTATATATATGTATATATATACATATAATCCTATATCTATTTTATTTATAATAATTCATATAACAAAAAAAAAGAGTTTTATTATATAAATACATAAACGCAGCACTGGCTACGAGGCCTTCAGCCGAACCCTATATCTATCTCGATTGGAAAGTTGGAAATCATAATATAAGATATATTAGGATAGAGAAATGGAATGGCGATTGTACACATTTGACATACTTGTCTCAGGTATACTTGAAAACTTATTTTCAGGCAATTTTAAAAATATATAAATATGTATAAACATATAAATGGAGTAGTCAGCCGGAGATGGGGCTACGGGAAGTATTGATCCGATAAAATTTTTATTATCAAAGAAACATTTTCCTCTAATTTAAAGAATTTATCGATATTTTTGGCAAAAAGTCAGACGTATGCACTGGGGCCACATATACGGTATGTGGGGGCTCCAAAAGTTAAGGTCCGATTATGACAATTTTAAGCGTTGAGATGACATACCTCAAAATTACTATTTGTGCAAAGTTTTATCCGAACATTTTCGTAGGTGCTTGATTTGTGTACTGGATGACGTGGCACCTCTCACATTTAGGTGAAAACCGATATCTAGAGACCTCCTCGACTTATATCTACCAAATTCGGTAGTTGATATTCTTTCTGGCAGTGTATCTTTGAGCATAAAACTAATAAAATCGGGTGAAAAATTGACCAGCTCCTATATAACTTTTCGAACATTCGACTGACTTTACTCCATATAGATTGGTGAGACAGAGAGCATCTAATTGGAATTTGGCTTGTTAATAGTATGTAGTACTGGCTAGAATGGATAAAAATGGTTAATAATTGTTTAGTATAACTTTGGCTTTGATTATAATCCATTCACGATTTTGTCGAACATTTAAGTTGACCCTTTCGCTACATTTTCCAATATTGCCAACACCTAAAAGAATTAACCGGCTGTGATCCTTGCATGTTGCAAGAGCATAAATAATATAAAATGTTCGGTTATACCTGAACTTAGCTCTTCCTTACTTGTTAATACATATTATCTTACCTCCATTTTGTTCATACTGCTTGAGTAGTTTTCTAGCTTCGCGTAACTTGCGTAGTAAAATTTCATTCTTTCGTTTTTCAATAGTCAACTCTTGGTTAAGTTGCGATTTCGTCTTTGATTCCAATGAGCTCAATATACTGCATGAACAAATTAAAGAAAACTTATTATATTATGACTCGGCAATGAGTTAACATAATATATTTCATTATATTTTACTTACGGATGATTAAATATGGATGTTGATGAAGGGCGCTTTTCCGGATCGGGATGTGTCATAAGTTTGATGAGTTCATTAAATTCTGGACTTAATGTTGATATATTTGGAACTTCTCCGTTACGCAAGTTCTGCCATTCAGGTCCATTTTTCGGCAGTGGTCCCCCACCGGCTGCTTCAAACAGTGTCATACCAAGTGAAAATATATCCGCTTTAAACAGGTTACTAAAATCTTCCTGTAGTATTTCAAATGGTAAATAACGACAATCGCCTTCTTCAACGTGTGGTTCTTTTACCGATGTCACATGTCCAAGATCACCAATTTTATATGTTGTAATACACTCTGTGTTACTAAGTTCTTCATATATACCATCCATGCCATCTTCATAGTATTCTTTTGTCAGCGGTGTTGAACTGGACTTATGTAGCGACGGCATTTTCGTTAGAAAAATATTGCCTGATTTCAAGTCCATATGCACCAAATCATTTGAGTGTATATATCGTAATCCTTCTGCCACATGAAGTAATAAAATTTTCAATTCAGATTCAACGAGAAAACGTTTTTGTATAAGAGATTGTAAACTGCCGCCGTTGCAATATTCATTCTGTATAAGCATATGATTATCTTCCGCCCACGCAGAGTAATAGCGGACAACGTTGTCATGTTTACCTAATACCGCATGTGCCCACACTTCGTTCAGAGCCCGCTTTCTATAAGGTACATTTGAAAACAAATTTTAGTATGCTTAGTATGATTAAAAAAAATAAATAAAATATTTTCAAAAAATATATAATACTCACTCGAAAAAACTGCCTGCCACCGGCTTTATGCTTTTCTTAATGGCATATATACAACCGTCCAAACGATTAAGACACTGATAAACTAATCCGAACTCTCCAATCCCTAGAATGCATTCGAAATTTAAACACATATAAAAGGAACAGTTCAAAGGCGTATATTATGTATGTACTAACCAATCAGAGATATTTCTAAGAACTCTTTTTGATAACGGCTAATGTTTGTGTCTTGCAAAGCTAGTCTTTTTGGAGCTTGTAGTACTTCCACATTGCCATCTTCTTCGCCACCTTCTATATTTTCTGCCTCTGTGTTTAAAAATATCTGTAGTGATTGATTGCTTAAATTGTCTCTACCAAATTGAGTTCGGCATCGCTTCTTATTTCGAGCCAAAAAACCTACATATAAACAAAAATTAGATAATTAAATATATTAAAGAACGGTATATTTATAATGTCTTACTATCTGGGGTAAAAGGATTCACATTTGCGGTCTGTTGAAAATTATCTAAAACTCGACTATGCAATGGTAGCGATCGTGGTCGTTCCTCTATTTCGCTCTTTCGCGCAACGTCTGCTGCAACCGCTGCAGACAGATGGTTTCTCGATTTTTGCAGAATGGTTTTCGGTGTGGCGGGGGTGTCGAAAAGTCTTAATGCTCTTACTTTGCGGTAAGGAGGCGAAACAGCTGCAATTGCTGAAGAGCGCGTCTGTACTGGGCTTGACCGTTTCTGTGGTTCCTCATTGATTTGTGGTGATGCAAAACGTAGTTTCCGAGGTTGAATATGACAAACAGGAGAAGGCGAATGCATCTCAACGCTAGAGTTTAATTCAATTTGTTCCTGAGAACTATCCGCGTCGTTTTTCCTTTCGGGTTGAAGCTTTCGAAATGCTTCCATTTCGAGCATTTGTTTGATACGAATGTACAACCGTTATACAAGTCGTATTTACTTTCTGCAAAAAAATACTTCAGCAAAAACAATAATCACAAGAAATTCAATGAATAAAGAAATTTTCGAGATTCGTCTAGTTAAACTGAAATTGAACTTAAATTAATGACTTGAAGTTGGCTGTAATTTACAGTTAACATTTCGGACCGAAGGAATTTCGTTAACCAGAGATGTTAATATCAACCCTCAGAGATGCATTCAATATGTAAAAAAAATGATAAGAAATCTCATTCAATTCTATAAAGTGCATTCTTACACTTGAAAGAATAAACGGCAATGTTGATATTTAAATTACATCTTTCCTTGCTTCGATTCTAATTTTTACAAAGAAGACAAGACCTAAAAATTGGAAAATAAATATTTTATGTATACTCTGTAGTACACAAAATATACCTACATTTTGTTTCAAGTATGTAATGAATAAATATAGAACAAGAACGTTAACACTACTTTATTTTTTTAAAACAGAATGCTCGTATGTATCGTTTTCCTTTTTAACAATATTTTACAACCTAAATATTCATGAAGTACAGTAAACTAACATCGGGATGAGAAAAAACTTGGTAGACTAATTTAAATTTTCTGTTGTTAAGAAATTAAATTTTCTTTCAATAACATTTAATTATTATTGCTTCATACTAGAAAACAGTTAGTATTAATTAATTATTTTTGTAATTAATGGAAGTATTAGCTAAAAAATTGTGGATCAACATAGAGGTTAATGATTGACGAAATAGCTGGAATGCACAAGCGTTTTGTGGAGGGAAAATGTTTCAATAATAAAACGTGGCATAATACTGCGAGCCTACACAACTCATATGAAAAAAAGAGATAGATCTATAGTACTTTGAACTGGACAAGCAGTCATTGTACTCTGCGACGTAGACAGTTTCACCACAGTTCAGTACAGGGAAAACTCACCTCCTGCATGCAGCGTTTCAGTTTGTCGAAATCATTTTTTTAAGTTAGGTTATAATCGTATGCATCAAATCATACAATTAATTATAAGCTAGTTTTTTAAGGAAAAAACTTAAATTTAGTGAATTTGCAGTGCGAATAAATTGAGATTCCCGCAGACGAACACTTGGCGGAAACGGTGAGAATAAAATTTTTATGATTTAAGGACTTTATATAACGTTTTCGGGTGTCGGAATTTTACGTGTATTAACAAGCTGGTTGCCGCTGTCCCTAGTTTCCACTATTTGGTTGGCGTTTACACAAATTAGTGTCTCTTAAAAACTTAAAAGAAATTATTGTGGATGGTTCGTTTAATGTGGGAATGGGTACCGCGATAGCTGTAGTGTAGTTCATCGCGGCACCTATCCAGCTAGGATTTAGTACGAGGCAAAGGAGTAAAATTATGAATACGTATATGTTTGACATTTTACATTGTTTTTTGTTAAATTACATCGAAACTGCCTATTTTTATTTTCCTATGTACTACAGATTTTCCTGAAAAGTGAAAAATTCCTTATATTATTCTATACATACAAAATACTAAGTATATCCACACGATTCACACATCGCCACTTACAAATATGTATACCGTGTATACACGGAATAACTCGCGAGTCCGAGTCGGCCATTTACGCATGTATATACTTCAGTATGTGCATTTGAAAATATATTAGTATATACATATATACATTTAGCAATTTACATACAATATTGCACAGGAAGCAATATTTTTAAAAAACATAAATACTTGTGCCTGAAGAAGATGAGGATTAACATATATACAACCGGTAAATCATCTACTCTGTAATGGATTGCCATCGGCATTCCATTGATTGTGATGTAAATATGTTTGTATTAGGTTGGTACATGTCACTGTGTGGAACTTCGTATGTATTTGCCCCATTTTGTGACAAAGCTAAATGTTGTATAGATTGAATTTTTAGGTTATATGTTGTAAATGTGGCGGTTTCAATGCGTTATGGATATAACATCTAAAATATTTTTAAATTTTCCTATCTCACGTTATGAAGGTGCTAAATATTTATTAAAATACCTGGATGCTACCTACATTTGTTTTTAGCCTAGTATTTTTGTGATTAAGCACTCCTGAGACATCCATTTTGTTTTTGGATAGAAATGCCGCTAATGGTGAATAGCGATAATAGAGGTGAATATTTTCGAGTCAGGTACGTCGGTTTTCCGTATACCTGATGTTGCCAAACTGAAAATCCGTAAATCTAAGATAGGCGTATAATTACTTTGGGTTAAATAGCTTTACTTTAAAACATACTCATGTGTAATAACTTAAAAGACTGTTTTTAAAATATTGCTTTCATTTTAATTCGAGATATCAATAGAGACGTCACGGCGCGAAAAATATTTGGCTTTGTTATAAATCTTAACTGTTAGCTCGTATATTTTTTTTTAGTCACAAAACACTTGTCAATGACACTACACCGATTAAATTAAGTTATAGTAGTGTGTGAATAAATACTGTGTTAAAATATAAAATAATTTTATATAAAGTGAATTACCAAAGTGTTAAACCCTTAATATCTTTCTATTTTCATGCAATCCATCGCCGTTTATGCTGTTGTTCTTTACGTTTGTTATATCAAATTTAGAAAGTTACGTATTGAAGTCGTGGCTTTAGTTCTCTAAGCTAAACAACCGCAAAGTGTGGATATAGCATATTCAAGCCCCTTCAGTAGTCGGAGCGAGTTTCTTCACTTAAGCTAGCTATACTTTGCTTAAATAACACTAACGATAACAAACTAAGAAACTACTAGTTAAACTTCATTAAGGTATTAAAAATACTATATTCGCTAAGAAAACCAGCGCAAAAACAACAGAAAAGTTTGCAGCAGCAACAGAAGAAGTAACGGCCTAAAAACGATTTCAACAACTGCAACTGTAAGAACAATAGAAATTACTATAATTGTATACACATATTCTAACCATAAAATGTTTTATATATTTAAAGAGTCCCCAGAAGATCATGGAGGAAGACGAGAGGGGAAAACTTTTTGTTGGCGGTCTTTCATGGGAGACGACGCAAGAGAATCTATCGCGTTATTTCTGCCGTTTCGGAGAAATTATTGATTGTGTAGTAATGAAGAACAACGAGAGCGGACGTTCCCGTGGTTTTGGTTTCGTTACATTTGCAGATCCTGCAAATGTGAACCATGTACTTCAAAGCGGTCCGCATACACTTGACGGACGAACAATCGACCCGAAACCATGTAATCCACGCACTCTTCAAAAACCTAAAAAGGGTGGCGGCTATAAAGTTTTTCTTGGTGGTTTGCCGTCCAATGTAACTGAGACGGATTTGCGTACATTCTTTGGACGCTATGGCAAAGTGACTGAGGTTGTTATCATGTACGATCAAGAAAAGAAAAAATCCCGTGGTTTCGGCTTCTTATCCTTTGAAGAGGAATCTTCTGTGGAACATGTCACCAATGAACGGTACATCAATCTTAATGGCAAACAGGTATGTCTTTCGGTTACAAATTCATATTCTCAGTATGAAAAAATATAATATAGCGGCTTTAGTAATATGCATTTGATTTTATTGTGGTTATATGTGGGTGTATAACGTAATGCCGACAATCAAAATCTCGAAATTTAGAATCACGACACTCAAAATACCGACAAATCAAAACACCGAGAAATCAAAATACTGACAAATCAAAACACCGACAAATCAAAACACCGACAAATTACAATACCGACGAACTAAGAAAAGGTGGCGTTGTTCGTTCGAGGCCCTGCGGCCTTCGGCCTCCGGCCACGAACACGCTCAGGATCATAACCCTTACGGCAGAATTCACTTTCTGTGCTTCAGGAAATAAGGGCATAAAACATTTTTCCATGTCGGCATTTTGGTTTGTCGGCAGATTTGTCGATATTTTGATTTGGCTATTTAAATTTTGTCTTTTTTGATGTGTCGGCATTTTGAATTTCGATATTTTGAGTGTATCCCGTTATATGTATTTCTTTGAATTATTATAAATATATTAATATGTAGGATACATACAGAATACATTTACTTCACGTTTATAAAATACTGTCTATGAATTCTTAGGTGGAAATCAAAAAGGCGGAACCACGTGATGGATCGGGCGGTCAAAACGCTAATAATAGCAATGTTAGTGGTGGCTATGGAAAACTTGGCAATGAATGCAATCATTGGGGCCCCCATCATGCGCCTATTAATATGATGCAGGGTCAAAATGGCCAAATGGGAGGTCCACCACTTAACATGCCAATTGGAGCTCCAAATATGATGCCTGGTTATCAAGGTTGGGGAACTTCGCCACAACAACAAGGCTATGGTTATGGAAACAGCGGCCCTGGTTCATACCAAGGTTGGGGTGCACCACCGGGACCACAGGGACCACCACCGCAATGGTCGAACTATGCAGCTGGTCCGCAACAAACACAAGGATATGGAGGTTATGATATGTACAATTCGACCTCAACTGGCGGACCATCGGGTCCTTCAGGTGGTGGAAGCTGGAACTCTTGGAATATACCACCAAATTCGGCTGGACCAACGGGAGCACCAGGCGCTGCTGCTGGAAGCGCTACTGATATGTATTCACGCGCTCAAACATGGGGTGCAGGTGGCCCCTCGACAACTGGTCCAGTAGGTGGCATGCCGCGAACTGGCCCTGGTAACTCAGCGTCAAAATCAGGCTCTGAATATGACTACGGCGGTTATGGCTCTGGTTATGATTATGACTACAGCAACTATGGCAAGCAAGACGGCGGTGCTTCGAACTATGGCGCCGGACCACGTTCAACGTATGGAAATGACAGTGCAACACAACCTCCATACGCTGCCTCGCAGGCAGTTTAAGGCGCATTAGTCTAGATACACTTAACGCGTCCAAATTGCAGCGTCCTCGCCGAAGTAGTGAACGTTGCCTTTCGGCCGTGTACAGTGAAACAAGATTAATTATAAGCTTAGCGTCTATTCATTCAGTTCAGTTGTTGAAATTAATTACTAACTATATATATATATATATTACATAAACAAATACTAAATATAAAGTTTATATACATACATTACTTATATTGAGGAAAAAGGACAAAGAAAAACACATATGTGAAGGCATAAAAATAAAGCGAAGAGCATTAGGCACTTAACAAAACATACATAAACACACTGCTACCATCCATTATACACAGACATTGACTAAAATCGTAGCGTAAAATTACAAGCAAAAAGTAAATTCATAATTTGAAGATATTTAGCGAACAAATCGTAAACTGTTCATTAATCTAGTATAAATTTGTTAGAATGAATCAACTGGTACAGCTATAAGGATATAAGATGAGACTGTAGGGGAATGGGTATATGTAGTGGCGATCTTATTTTGAATTAATTAGGAGTTATTTATTTTTTGCATGAATTTGATGAATGAATGCCCAAAATAACTCGCTTTTAGGCACAATACTACAATAATTTAGATGGATATTTTTCGGGAATACATTTATACTTAACGTGTTATAAGTTGTACCTAATCATTTAAATAAGCTATTAGTGTATAAGGAGTTGTTTTATATTTCGCTCCCCAGTAATATTTACTTTTAGTTCTCTATGTTAGGACGTTTGTTAAACTGTAAATTCGTTGCACATCTGCACATTTGCCGCATTTAAATACACTACAGTCTAACCTAGCTGGCAGTTCCAGTTGATTTCTTTTATTTCTTAATCTCAAGAGAATAGTATTGTTGAACTACATTAAATTGGATTTTGTGTGCATAAATTGTATACACCAACACACATCCACATCCTTTTATAATTACACTTATGGTTTGATCTTTAGTTACAACTTAAATTATAATAATAAAAATAGTAAATTACAATAATATTTAAATTATATATACAAACATATACATTGCTATATCAATTTTTGAAGTGTGTAAATGAGTAAAATTGAATAGGTGAAAACGAAATGTAAACACACACATATATATTCACTTTATATATAACTATGAAGATAGAACAACAAGAATTATGTGTAGTAATAGTGAATTAAAGCGCCAATATATATAGATGCATATACATGTATATACATATATTATACATACCTACAAACTTAGTTTACATACAATAATTTATCAAAATTTTGATGAAACAAGAGGACAAAAAAAGGAAAAAAGAACAAAAATTACATTTGAAGTTGATAAGAGTAAATAAACGGAATGTTTTAATTTAGAAATAATATATGTCATCAAGTGTATGATGTGTAGTCTATATATAGTTTATAACTATTACTACGATAATTACAAACGCAATTTAAATACGGTGTCCGCGAAAGTAATACAAACTCTAATATAAATAGTAGTGAACATGCAAAATGCCTGTACATTTTTTCTTTTGGGGAAGTGCAGATGACTTTGCTAAAAGTATAGTTGTTTGAAAAATAAGCTGCATTTTTATTTCAGTAAAATTCATAACGTCCTCGATTTAAAATTGCTACTAAACATAAATTTTTTCAATGAAACTTTTTTCTTTCTAAGTTTATTGCCGCGTTTCATGTGAACTGTAAATGCCTTTTTTATGTTAGTTTCGCGACCCAGTTCCACTAAATTCAATATGCTTACGAATAAAGATGTTACGAGGATTAAGCTAAATAAAAAATATACTGATTCTAATATATTTTAAACGGCAACAAAATGGTGGTAGCTAGTGTTCACAAATATCACTGATGCGAGCCTCAAACAAATAAAAAAGCAAAAATTAAACGCTAATAGTATATTATAACAAGAAAACCTGACGTAATTATTAAATTAAATATAAAAATACAATAAAAATAAATTACTGTAAACACAAACATACTTTAAAAGCCTACATAACTAAATTACATTTAAATGGAGAATACAAGAAAACAAAAAGAAAAAATACAATTTATTATCTACCACATACATTTAAATTTATGTAAAATTAATCGTAACATAATGATAACTAATTTAACAAAACAAAATAAGATTACATATTTGATAGAACGAATGCTAAATTACAATTACAAATGAAACAACTCTAAATTTAATGTACGCTAGTATAAAATTTTAACGTAAAACTAAATTTAAAAAAAAAAAAAACAAAAACAAGCAACCACTTGATGCAAAGTTAAAGTAAACGTAACGTAAAGTAAAAGAGGATTAAACACAAAACCAACACACTGACTGTTAATTGTAAAACAATTTCTTTAATGATTATGATTTACTATAAATTTTAAAGTTTAAATTTTAATTGAATATATAAATATATACATACATATATATTAATATATACATATATTTAAATACATGCATACATACTTATTATCAAATATCGTAACTAAATGAAATACTATTTAACCAAACATGAGTTTAATGAAGCGGGAGGCAAGCATAGGTAATACATATGAGCCTTGAGGCAAATCTTTGGTATGTTATAATTGCAATGTTATGCTTTCGTATTCAGTTAGCAATATTGACAGATTAAACAAAATAAATTGAGGTGAATTTCTGCTAATAAAATTTAAGTGCGTTTTAAGATCATTTTCTTTACAAGTTTTCACACATATACATATATTAAGCTAGTAATCAGGTGGAAACAATAGCTAATTACTACAAAATGTCGAGAGTAATAATGTTTGGTATGAAACATGAGTTGCTTCATTATTCGGTACAAATAAATTCAAAAAGCGGAACGTTGTTGTACTTCATAACTTAACCCATTATTGAAAGCGCGTGCACGTGACATGAAGCATATGTATTGGGGATCATTAACTAGAGTGAAAGCAGAGGATTAAAAATTAATTTAATTAACGGGATTACAAATTAAAAAAACGTTAATGTATTTTTTTTGCATTATTTGCAACTCTTTACTTTCATAATTCTCACAGTATTTATACGGCAGTGTATTTTTAGAGAATTTATTTTTCAGAAAATAGTTCAAGTATCAAGTCGTTCAACGGTTTATTCTTATAATTTTTAATTTGCTTACATTCACGAAATATAGAAATTAATAAAATGTATTTAGTACCGTAGCTGGTACTAACAAGTTGGAACTACATTTCAATATACATAAGTATGTACATAGCATTAGCGGTATTAGCGCTGCATAATTTGTTATTTTATACACAAATAAGTACTAAAATC
Organism: Bactrocera neohumeralis; assembly: GCF_024586455.1. Taxonomy (NCBI): domain Eukaryota; kingdom Metazoa; phylum Arthropoda; class Insecta; order Diptera; family Tephritidae; genus Bactrocera; species Bactrocera neohumeralis. The sequence goes on along the minus strand of NC_065920.1, from coordinate 45,032,262 downwards.
TCTATTATACATGAATAAGAACTTTGCATAAGAAATGAAATCCCTCTAAGATATATACGTTTGTTTAAGAAAGATTCTCTATTACTTGTTTTGAACCAAAAATAAACATTAATATTGACACCCGCGTTAAAGCAGAAATAACCAAACTTTTAGGTGATATTCATATACATACACATGCATACTTACCGATGAGCGTATCCTGTACCGCTATTTTGTACTTTTTATATCATTGAGAATTTGCTTACGAAACAAACCAACAACAAATTTGACGACGAACGAAATAATATAATAGCGTTAGTAATAGAAGTGTATGATTTTTTTCTATTTCAATTAAAAATATAAATTAGGATGGGGGGAGACATTAGTTTAAATACGATTAATAAAAAAGTTAGACGAAATTACAATTTCTAAGCATTCGACAGTTTCTGATTCATTACAGTTTATCATACATATACTTAATAACGAATTGACTGATTTACTATTAAAAGTAATAAGCATAAGTGTTGTAAGAGAGTAGCATGTACTACAAACGACAAGCTGTATACATTAGTAGTTACAAGAATACATATATATAAAACATACAGTTTTCATTATACGAAATTCATACAAAATAGGTGTACCAATAACATATAATCACTGACTTGACAAGCAAAAACCAGCTACTTCAATACGAAAATACATAGACTTAAGACAAATTTGCATAATTCGGCGCTTGTGTGCAACTGTTTAATCATAAGTTCCACATCTACATTGCAGAATACCAGCAAAGTGCTTGATTATTCAAAATTTCATTATTTTTATACAATGAGTAGGGTACATTAAGATAGCTACGAAGTTTGTAACACCCAGGAAACGTTGGAGACCTTTAAGATGTTTATATCAATGATGAGGATGACCAGTTGTCCGTCTGTTTGTATATAAGCGTTCTTAAATGTTATTGATGTGAAATTTTGCATACCTCCTCTTCTCTCCAAGAAGTCATTTCTCTGAAACGCCAAATCGGAAACCATATATTATATAGCTACCATACAAAGTGAACGATCAAAATAAAGTTTTCCCACGACAGTCGGGTCTATGTAACCGAATGGACCCGAATCTTTATTCGGCCAAGGAATGTCGAACCGGCAACATTCTTATAAACAACAACGATCAAAATCATGCTCTTCTATGGACAAGTGTTTATTTTGATAATACATATGTATATGTATATTCACGAAATTTGTCATGAATTATTGCCTAAAGCAACGTTACATACATACAACGTTATACTGTCATATAAACTAATCGATCAAAATTCAGTTTATGTATGGAAAACTTTTTCATTTGAAAATATGTTTGTTACAAAATTTGGCAAAGATTGTTGTCCAAGACAGACAATTTTCAGATCGGACCACTATAGCGTATAGATATTGTTCAAATTTTCAACGCTTCGGTGTAACGGAAGTTAACGGTTTTTCTCGTCTTTTTTTTTACATTACACAGTAGAAGCATGTAATTAAAAAAATAGGCCGGTAATAAAAGCGTATGACACTTTATTAGTGAATATAAAACATTTGAGGTACGATTTTTATGAATAAAAAATAAAGATATTAATAAAAATATCCGTATAAAAAATATTTGTGTAGAACTTGCTAAAGGCACAAATATATACCTTAACACATAGCTATGAGTATAATTAAACTAAAATATAAAAGAGAATTAAGTGTAATCAAAACGAAGCATTTCCCAAAAAAAAGAGAAAAACAAATAAAATAATTATAACCAGCAACAACAAAAACAAGCCCACTTAAAAGTTCATAATGTTTAAAAATAAGAAAAATATCAGTTTGCAAATTGTAAACCGTACATAACATAGAGAAACTGTAAATTACAACAACCACAAAAATCTCAAAAAAGTGAAGGTTAGCAATTTAGTTTTTAAAATTTATTTCGTTTAGCATGACATATAGCCAGCCAAGTGTTGAAGTGTCGCGTGGCTTCAAGAGAACAACAGATGATGTTTGACAACGAAGCGTTCGTTCCATCTGTCCGTTTGTCGATGTTAAAGCCGACGTAGCCGAAATTGTTAGCCAATGGGCTCGTTGTTAACGTTGCCATTAACATCGACTATTCGCCTGCAAAAGATTAAAATAAAAGCCAATTAAAATAACAGTTAAGTGGATATAAGATTGATACCTATTATAATAACAATGCAAGCATACATATACATAAATGTACTTATAAAATGGAACAACATACTATGATAATTCATATTCTCTTTTAAATAAGAATTTCGACATTTTCGTACCAAAATTAGTTATTAAAATTTTACAACAACAAAATATTTAAACACAACCAATATGAATGAAAATAGTGTTAATGATAAAAAACAAGTGCAGTTCGTATGCTAGTATCGGTAACAGTAAAACTGTTTGAAGGCAATTTAGCATAACTCATTACAATTTAAAAATTATGTACATA